>NW_028301617.1:9696969-10000000 GCF_987345545.1 Pholcus phalangioides | reverse complement strand
GTTGTGTGAAAGGGATGAATGTGTGTGTTGTCCTTGTCTTGTGATTTGTGTTTTTTGTGTTGTGTGAAAGGGATGAATGTGTGTGTTGTCCTTGTCTTGTGATTTGTGTTTTTTGTGTTGTGTGAAAGGGATGAATGTGTGTGCTGTCCTTGTCTTGTGATTTGTGTTGTGATGTCTCGTGTTGTGTGAAAGGGATGAATGAGTGTGTCGTTCTTGTCTTGTGATTTGTGTTGTGATGTCTCTTGTTGTGTGAAAGGGATGAATGTGTGTGTTGTCCTTGTCTTGTGATTTGTGTTTTTTATGTTGTGATGTCTCATGTTGTGTGAAAGGGATGAATGTGTGTGTTGTCCTTGTCTTGTGATTTGTGTTTTTTGTGTTGTGTGAAAGGGATGAATGTGTGTGCTGTCCTTGTCTTGTGATTTGTGTTTTTTGTGTTGTGTGAAAGGGATGAATGTGTGTGTTGTCCTTGTCTTGTGATTTGTGTTGTGATGTCTCGTGTTGTGTGAAAGGAATGAATGTGTGTGTTGTTCTTGTCTTGTGATTTGTGTTTGTTGTGTTGTGATTTGTTGTATGAAAGGGATGAATGAGTGTGTCTCATCTTTGGATATGTTTTTTTGTGTTGTGTTGTCTCCTGTTCTGTGAACGGGATGTATGAAAGCTTTCTTCTCATCTCTTTATTTTTATTTTTTTTGGTCATGTCTCATTGTTTATTTTTTTCTTTCCTTTTATCAATTATCATTGAGTTGCTCATGAAAAAATTTGGTTTGAAAGTTCTCATCTGTCGTTCATGAGGGTTGAAGACATATAAGATTCGGAAAGTCGAAGCATATCGTTCCAATTTTATCACTAGTTCCACAAGTTTCTCAATTATTGGGTATTTGCAATGGCTGGGTAAGTATTTTTTGAATCTAATGTCTTAACGGTGCTTAACACGGTGCTTGGATAGAAAAAGGCTGGAACACGAGGTCGAAGCTTTACGGGAAAAAGTTAGGGTGCTAGAGGGTCCGGTTATAACGGACCCTCTGGTCGTCGAGCCACCTGTTGATGAAGAAGCAATCTCCACGAACAACGACATTTTAGAGGGCGAATGGGTGGTCGTGGATGAGGTAGAGGGGGATGGATAGTGATAGGGGTTTAATCATCGGCGATTCTATGGTTAGGGAACTTGGGAACCGAGTGTGTAGGGATTTTCGGGGTTTCGAGCGCTGTTGTCTTCCTGGGGGGAAGATTGGCAATGTTCGAGACGTTTTTCATCGCCGAAAGTTGCCCTTGCGGGTGATTCTGTGGGTGGGAACAAATCAGGTAGGAGCGAATATTAGTGAGTCTCTGTCAGAGTACCGGGATTTACTATTATCCGCTAGGGAGGGGGGTTCAGATGTGGCAGTGATTCCAGTGCTGCCAAGGGGTAGTAGGGGATATAGGAGTAGGATCCACCAATTCAATATAGGCCTGAAGGACATTTGCTCCTCACTTGGGGTCACGTTCTTGGAGCTTCCCGCATTTACCGATAGGTGGCTTCGTTCGGATGGGATCCATCTAAATAAGAGAGGGGTCTGGGAGGTTTACGATAGTCTTAGGTCAGGTTTTTTACTCCCAGACCACGTAGTCGGGAATGCGGGTTAGTTAATGATAATCACAACAGTACTGACGGGGAATTACCCACCTCTGACTTGGATGGCTTCTCGATTGACAACAAACCACCGGGCAAATTAAAATGTGTGTTAATAAATGCCAGGAGCTTGGGTAACAAGAAAGATTTTTTAGAAACTATGATAGTTGTGGAGGACTTGGATCTTATAGCCATTACAGAATCTTGGGCAAACGATGGGGATGAATCTTTCTTACACATCTCCGGATACGATACTTTTTTGAGAAATAGATCTGATAGGAAAGGGGGTGGAGTGTTGATATACGTGAAATCATGTTTGAAGGCTAGAGAGTGTAACGTACAGAGAAGTGATATTGAAACCATATGGGTTGAACTTGAGAACAAAAGACGTCATAAGCTTATTGTTGGGGTTTGTTACAATCCACCGAATAGGGATCAAAACTACATCGCCAAAATGCACGATGAAATTTCCTACATGTGTAAGCGAAAGAGGGTTCTCATACTAGGGGATTTCAATTACCCGGGTATTGATTGGGAGAACCTTTTATCTGGAAATCAGTATGAAAGAGACTTTCTTAAGTTGGTGCTCGAAAATTTTTTGTATCAGCATGTATCAGAAGCCACTAGGGGTACTGCTATTTTGGATTTAGTTCTTACTAGTTCTGAGGATCTAGTTGAACATGTTTCGGTGGGGGAAGAGTTTTCTTCCAGTGATCATCGTATCGTCAGATTTCACTGTAACTTTTCCTCGGGTAAGGTTGATAACAAAAGATTGGTTCCTTGTTTTCGGAGAACTAACTTTGATGTTTTGCGAAGAAGGTTAGCGGAAGTTTTCAAAGACCGGTTGGAATCAGTAGGGGTGGTAAGTCAATGGGAAGAATTTAGTACGAAGCTGTCCTCTGTTTTGCACGACGTCATACCCTTTGTTCGAAAAAAGCGTGTTTGTACATCACACCCTCTATGGTTCACGGATAGCGTGCGGAACCTTTATCTTGAAAAGAAAAGAGCATTCAGAGAGTATAAAAGTGGACGAGGTGACCTATCATTGTTTACTGATAAAAGAAGACTGTTGAAGAAAGCGATAAGGGATAGTAAAAAGCAAGTTGAATCTAGGTTGGCAGATAACATTGGCTCTGACCCAAAATCATTTTTTCGATACGTCAATAATGGATGTAAGGGGACAGTTGGCCCCCTCTCGATAGGAGGCTCAAAAGTAGAGAGCAATGTAGGCATGTGTAGTGCTTTCAATGACTTTTTCGCGTCGGTTTTTAATGGAGATAATGATATTCGATATACGGGTGTTGCATGGGGTAATAAAACGCTCAACGATATTCAAGTGGAAGACGTGGAGGTCCTAAATCTTCTAAGAAATGTATGTGCAAGCAAAGCACCAGGACCAGATGATATCTATCCCAGGGTTCTCAGGGAAGGTGCTAATGAATTGTTGGGGCCAGTCGCACAGATATACAGGAGTAGTGTTGCTGAGGGTATCGTCCCGAGAGATTGGAAACTGGCTAACGTTGTTCCGATATTTAAGAAGGGTAGTAGAGAAGTGGTGTCTAATTATCGTCCAGTGAGTTTGACGAGCTCCCTCTCGAAAATTTTGGAAATTATCATCAAAAGGCAGTTTGTGAAGTGGATAGACGAGAATAATGTATTGTCGGATAATCAGCATGGGTTCAGGAAGGGGAAGTCATGTGTAACTAACCTCCTTTGCTTCTATGATTACGTGACTAAGGCTTTGGGTAAGAGCAAAAATGTCGACGTTGTTTACCTTGATTTCCAGAAGGCATTCGATCGGGTCCAACATGGCAAACTCTTGAAGCGTTTACACGAGATTGGAATAGGGGGCAACTTGCTGAATTGGATAGAATCGTGGTTAAGAGATAGGTCGCAACGAGTTATGGTGAACGGGGAATTCTCTGGTTGGACAGACGTCACAAGTGGAGTTCCTCAGGGAAGTGTCCTTGGCCCCATACTT
The DNA here is from genome assembly GCF_987345545.1 of Pholcus phalangioides. Lineage (NCBI taxonomy): Eukaryota > Metazoa > Arthropoda > Arachnida > Araneae > Pholcidae > Pholcus > Pholcus phalangioides. Next base: position 9,996,410 of record NW_028301617.1, on the reverse strand, counting down.
TTTTCACTTTTTATCGATAAACTCGATCAGGGTATCGATGGAATTACTAGCAAATTCGCAGATGATGTGAAGCTAATGGGGGTAATCGGGAATGAAAGCGATAGGGAGTTGCTCCAGACCAACTTAAACAAGATTGCAGCATGGGCAAATGAATGGAGCATGACGTTTAGCGTAGATAAGTGCATGGTCGCTCATTTTGGTTCGAACAACCAACGGTTCTCTTACGAGTTGAATGGTGTCACTATCCCGGATGCAACTAGAGTCACCGATTTGGGAATTCTCATTGACGAGCGACTTAAGTTTTCTGAACATTGTTCAGCGGTTGTCAAAAAATCGAATAGAATGCTTGGTCTCATTTTCAAAAAGGTCTCTTCGCGTTCTCCTAAAGTCATTCTTCCGCTTTTTCGAGGCTTAGTTCGTCCTGGACTGGAGTATGCTGTAAGGTTTTGGAGACCATACCTACAGAGGGACATAGACTTGGTTGAAGGGGTGCAGAGAAGAGCTACGCGTGTCCTTATTGGCACACAGGGCTTGAGTTATGAAGAAAGACTTCATTTTTTGAATATGTTTACATTGGATGAACGCAGGTGTCGAGGAGATATGATCGAAGTGTTCAAAATTTTCAATGGGATGGATAGGATGGACCATGAACTTTTAGTACACCGCCAATCGACTGCTTTTACAAGGGGACACCAGTATCGATTGGTGAGGGACAATGCAAGGTTATGGTGTCGCAGGGAATTTTTCTCCAATAGGGTTGTTAATAAATGGAATAGCTTACCCCCGGAGGTAGTAAATTGTAACACAATTGACACGTTTAAAAAGAAATACGATAAACATGTTGGGGTAAATCGAGAAGCTATCCATTCTTAGAATAAGACAACCATAAGTAATCTTTATGGGCATCTTATAATATTTTATCATGTGTATATATTGTTTGTAATTTGTGTTAATTGCATTTTTAATTGGGTTGCTGTATTTTTGAAACATATGACAACCATATTTTTATGGGCATCTTTTTATCAGCCACCTCGTTGGGCATTTTGCCTGTTGTGGCGTTGTATTTGTATTTGTATTTGTATTATATTTTTGAATGACTGTTTAATCAGTTTTATCTTCCTGGCTTTTTGTAGTTTTAAATGTCTTGAAAGTTTGTGGTTTATTTTTCTTATTTATAAGCTAATATTCTTCAATCTATTTCAAAAAATAAACACAATGTGTCATTACAATTCTGAAATTTTAATCATAGCATTCCTTAGTTTTTGTGTATTGTTGAGTAGGATATCTACTTTCAGTACTGGTAGGGGTTATTTTCTAAGACCTTTCCAGACCATATTTGTTTTTTAAATGAACGAAATGTCAAAAGTTTTTCAAACTCCATTCACAAGGCATCCAGTAAATTTGTAAATGGTTTAAAGAATTATTAAATTTGAAGGAATTGATAATTTGCATGCGGCTTGCGAAAAAATTATTCCCACATTCAGGTTCCTTTTTTTTTTGCACAGATTATTTGGTTAAAATTTTTGGTGATAGAAGTTAATTCCTGAATTTTCCCATTACTAGACCTCACATAAGGTTTTCGTTTTCATTGTTGGAATATTGGTGGATAAAACACTATAGGTCAAGTTGTTTTGTCTCGGTCACGAATAGCGGACAGAAGCCATACGAATGTTTCGGACAGAGAGATTGAAGAAAGGTTCAGGTCCAGAGTTCGGCTATTCGCTTTCGAGCTTCACCCTCTATCAACAAAAATTTAAGCTACTTTTTTTCGTAACACGAAAAATAATTTTTTGTGAAAATAACTTTTTTTGCCTACTGGGTTCAAATGTACCAACTCCTTGAATTAAAAAAACATTTAACTGTTTTAATGTATGGGGGAATCCTGTACACACGTCAATCGATTTTAAAAATAAAAATTTTCATTGTTTTTAAGTTACTGAGTTTATATTACTGAGTTTATGATTTGTTGTATGAAAGGGATGAATGAGTGTGTCTCATCTTTGGATATGTTTTTTTGTGTTGTGTTGTCTCCTGTTCTGTGAACGGGATGTATGAAAGCTTTCTTCTCATCTCTTTATTTTTATTTTTTTTGGTCATGTCTCATTGTTTATTTTTTTCTTTCCTTTTATCAATTATCATTGAGTTGCTCATGAAAAAATTTGGTTTGAAAGTTCTCATCTGTCGTTCATGAGGGTTGAAGACATATAAGATTCGGAAAGTCGAAGCATATCGTTCCAATTTTATCACTAGTTCCACAAGTTTCTCAATTATTGGGTATTTGCAATGGCTGGGTAAGTATTTTTTGAATCTAATGTCATTATATTTTTGAATGACTGTTTAATCAGTTTTATCTTCCTGGCTTTTTGTAGTTTTAAATGTCTTGAAAGTTTGTGGTTTATTTTTCTTATTTATAAGCTAATATTCTTCAATCTATTTCAAAAAATAAACACAATGTGTCATTACAATTCTGAAATTTTAATCATAGCATTCCTTAGTTTTTGTGTATTGTTGAGTAGGATATCTACTTTCAGTACTGGTAGGGGTTATTTTCTAAGACCTTTCCAGACCATATTTGTTTTTTAAATGAACGAAATGTCAAAAGTTTTTCAAACTCCATTCACAAGGCATCCAGTAAATTTGTAAATGGTTTAAAGAATTATTAAATTTGAAGGAATTGATAATTTGCATGCGGCTTGCGAAAAAATTATTCCCACATTCAGGTTCCTTTTTTTTTTGCACAGATTATTTGGTTAAAATTTTTGGTGATAGAAGTTAATTCCTGAATTTTCCCATTACTAGACCTCACATAAGGTTTTCGTTTTCATTGTTGGAATATTGGTGGATAAAACACTATAGGTCAAGTTGTTTTGTCTCGGTCACGAATAGCGGACAGAAGCCATACGAATGTTTCGGACAGAGAGATTGAAGAAAGGTTCAGGTCCAGAATTCGGCTATTCGCTTTCGAGCTTCACCCTCTATCAACAAAAATTTAAGCTACTTTTTTTCGTAACACGAAAAATAATTTTTTGTGAAAATAACTTTTTTTGCCTACTGGGTTCAAATGTACCAACTCCTTGAATTAAAAAAACATTTAACTGTTTTAATGTATGGGGGAATCCTGTACACACGTCAATCGATTTTAAAAATAAAAATTTTCATTGTTTTTAAGTTACTGAGTTTATATTTCGATAAGAATTAATTATTAATAATTACATAATCGCCTTTCAAGCAGGACAGTTTAAGAAGAAAGTAGATATCTGAGTCAATCGGACCAACCGAGACACACACAGGCACTATCACACAGGTTGATTCAAGTACAATGTCCCATGGGAACTGGGTTATCAAGTGGGGGTAACCTGCGTCCGGATTTTTATTGAATATTAAAATTACATCACCCAACCATCACTGGCGACAAATACAATTTTTATACATGGGCAGGTGCAATTGCGCATATCGCCAGTGAGTTCCAGCTAATATAATAAAATAAAAATAAAATGTATTAAGGAAATCCATTCATATATGCATAAAATCAGTAGTATAAATCAGTAAAAAATCATCAGCAATCTTACAGACATACTTTCACATTTATATATATGTATGTCTGTTCCTTATACAAATCTACAGTTTTAGGCCGATCGTCGCCAAATTTTGCATATATACCAAACAGGACGGGATTGAACCGTAGGCTACTATAAAAATTCGTCAGAGCTGGGCAAATGCCCGAAATGGGTGAAAAACTGTCGGAGAACAATGGTTTTGGGGCCTCGAAAATTACTTTCGGAGCGTTTACTTTGGTTACCGTGGTTTCCAACAATGCGTTTCAGACGTGTATATATGCCTTTACAATGGTTTGTCACACTTTTAATTCTGTTATTATAACAGTTTATTCCTTTATAACGGTTCGTAACTTTTCCAATCTTCCCAGTAATTGAAGAAAACCCGGGAAGCGCCAGATAGTTTTGCTTGCCTAGGGGTCATTAAAGTATTACATCAGCATCGATGGGGGGGGGGTGGGGAAGGGTGTTTCCGATTTGCTGACTTTTGATGGCAAGCGGGGAGGGGGGGGGGGTTTGGATGATGCTTACGCCATCAGCCACCCTTCATGAAGATATGAAATATTCTTAATGGCATCTCATTCGGTTCGCCAAAAACGGAAAAACTTTCGATAGTTATTGGGCACCTGAAGTAATATTCTACCTATTAATAAGTCCCCTACACAGCCGCTTTATTGATCTCTAAATGTTTCACGGATCCTTCAAGTGCTCTGGAAATGTTTCCAGGCCGTTTAAGTGCTCTGTGAAACTGTGCCACGGATCACTTAAGTAACCTGGGAATGTTCCGCGGGTAAATTGAGTGATGTAGAACCACACTGGGGCCACTTAAGTGCTCTAAAACTGTGCCACATGTCACTCAAGGGATCTCTAAATGTGCCACGGGCCACTTAAATGCTCTAGAATTGTGCCACGGATAGCTTAAGTGTTCTGGAACTGTGTCGCGGGTCACTTAAGTGATCTTTGAATGCGCCACGGGCCTACTTCAGTGATCTGAAAATGTGACACGGGCCTAATTAAATGCTCTGGAATTGCGCCACGGGTCATTTAAGCGATCTGTAAATGTGCCGCTTAGTTAATATTTACAAAATTGGGTTTGAGGGGGGGCAAGTCACATCAGATAACCTTCAGAGCCACATTTGGTCCGCGGGTCAAGGGTTTACCATACATTGCTTAAAGGGTGGGTCGCAATCAATTTCTTAAATAAAAATTTTGAGTTCTTACCCTTCAAATGGCATTGAAATTAACAGAAATCGATTATAATAACATATAAAGGAATTTTCGATATTTTAATTTTTTTTTAAATTTTTTTTTTGCTTTAAAAATATTTTTTTTCTTCTGGGGTGGGGGGGGGGCACACGAACTCCCTATGTCCCCTCCCGCGTACGTTTCTGATCCTACCAATATGCGTTAGGAGGTAGGAGGCAGTGATGACGAAATCTTTCTGACAAGGCGGGGGAGGGGTTAGAGTTTTGCTTACTTTTGCTGACAAAGGAGGCAGAGGGGGGGGGGGTCAAAAGTGGCAAAAAATTTTCTTACGTAATACTTGAACGGCCTCCTCTATACAGGATGTTCTGTAAGTGCTAATGCGGCCTTTATCTCATCAACCGCCCATCCTAGAAGTATAGTTTCAATTAAAAAAAATGCTTAAAAGGCGTTTGAATAATATTCGCTTCACAAGCTGGACGTATGACGTCACTGACAACAGAACAACAACTACGACGACAAAACTGAGAATAAAACTGTTCAACGCCAGCTGATGAACTCAATGCTTGCCTCAAATCATCAACACTCTGACACGAAATTAAAAAATTATTATCCACCAACATGCGAGTTCAACTGCAAAATTACTCAGCACTGCTATCATTTTCACATCAAACTCGGTCAAACTTGGCAATGGAAGAATTCCCATAGATCCAAGCACTGGACAGATTACGTTCCCAAATGGATTTGGATTTTGCCAGTTGTTAAACTCAGTTCAAGAACTTGCAGACAGTCGTGCCAAACATTCAACAAAAGCACCGAAACCATGCGTGGCTTTGTGAGAGAGAGATTCTGGCACCGAAAAATGACAGTGTGAAAGATCAACGAAAAAATCCAAAAAAATTATTCCGAGAGACTCCACACCTTACACATCAGTTGACACTGTCACAGACACAGCGCAGATAGTTCTGTATCCTGCAGAATTTCTGAACTCTGGATATTCCGGGTGTGCCACCATGCAACTCGACCCTTAAAGTCGGACCACCTATAATCCTTTCAAGAAATTTGGAGACACCGAGACTCTGCAATGGCAGCAGACTCTACGTGGAGAAATTGCACGATTACATCATTGAACCAACGATTCTAATGGGATGTGCCAAAGACGACGTCTTCATTTCACGTATCCCAATCATCACTGAGGAAATGCCATTCACTTTCAAGCGATTACAGTTCCCGGTTCGTTTAGCTTTTGCCATGACAATCAACAAAGCGCAAGGCCAGTCGTTAGCAGTGGCAGGTATCAACCTACTTGAGTCCTGTTTTTCACACGGACAGCTTTTCGTCGCCTATTCGCTTGTTGGTAATCCCAAAAATTTGTACATCTACACACCAGATGGAAAAGCAAAAAATATTGTGTATCCACAAGCGATTGCCTAAAGTTTTTAATTTAAATATTTAAAGATAAAAGTAATTTTTACTTACTTGATGCAGACATTTTTTTGATTAAGAAATAATTAATAAGCTATACGTATATACATTTTTTTACGAGGCGGGCAACGTCGCCGGGTATCAGCTAGTAAATAAATAAAATTAGCAGTAGACCAATAAAAGTTGGCAAAACCCGTAAAAACTGGCAGCAAATTATTAAAAGTCGGCAATATATTAGCAATAAATAAGCAGTATTGCGGGATCACATAATTTTGGCTTAATACTAATTGTAAACAGACAATGTTTGCGGGATATTGTACGAGAAGAGGGTCTTGAATGTCCCAGCTCTGTCTTTTTAAAATCTATTCATTCTGCGTACTGCTTGTGGAGGAACAGGAAACATTGCGAAAAGTCGGTTATCGCTTTCAATATAACGTAACATTTATCAACATCTGAAGCTATAACTATCCTGTGGAGATACATAAAAGAATTAGGTACCCCTAGAAATTAGTAAACATTCGTCTATATATACATACTCGTGCATAGCGTTGTTCTTGGGCAATTTGCTGTGCTCTCGTATGATTAGAATCATTTGTGAATTCATAGGAAGGCAAGTTTGGAGGAACGTCATATTTGAGGAATGTTTGGTCAAACAAAATCTGTGTACAAACAAAATTTGTGTACACCACCATAAATGCACTTCTGACTTCAGAGCGAGGTGCTAGGTCAGTGTGTGACCTAGATAGTTCGCAAGCGTGAGTGAGTAAAAGAGTGTGTAAGGATGTGAATACCCAAAGGATTGACCTACAGCTTGTCCCAGCATGTAAATAGAACCGTCAACGGTCGGTGCATCAAAAAGACGCACTCTCCTCTTGTCTGTGGCGCTGCCTTCGCAGCTAGTCTTTACGTGAGTGGTAAAGAGGAGCGAAGAAGACTATCGTATTTCGGGCGTGTTTACTAATTTTCACACGGGGAAAACCTAATAAGAATACGTAGACGTGTCCAAAGAGTCACTCGTTACGAATCTTCAGAAATGAGTTCGATGCGAGTGAACCTTCTAGAACTGTGGTTCTTAAATCTTCCCCAAAATAGTCTAACGAACAACCACTTAAAAGCATCAAACAGGCAAACAATAATATCACCAGCTCACAACGATGCCCTTGACACGCCACTAGAAGCTGTGACGCACACTGTGAGATTCACTGCCCCAAAAATATGCAGAAAGCGCGCGAACCCCTCGGAATGCTTGGCTATTCCCTAAAGATAAGGAGAGACTTGCAGACTCCTATCATTTGGAAGCATGGTCAGATGGGGAAATACAGTAAAAAATTGTATTATTGCATAAGGGAGAAGGCAGAGTTGAGCATTCTCCTTCCTCACCAGGAGTCTGTATCCGTATACAATAATTGCGTAGTAGGAGTTTAAAGCTCATCAAGCGTGCGCAGTATTTTATTGGTGGGTTCAATCTTTTTTTTCTTCCTTGGGTGTACGTTTTCTACTGCAAAATAACTCTAATATTGACTAGAAGAGGAGGGTATCATCCCCTGCTTATACCGAATGGCTAACGTACCTTCTGAAATATTGTACCGTAATTAATATTTTGCATGTTTCATCACTCAACAGCTCTGGGCGTGCGCAGTCTAGACCAGGGGTTCTCAACCTTTTGAAAGCCCACGGCCCGGTTGGATTACTTTTTCTCAGATGGAGGACCCGTCATAGATACCACTAATGGGAAATAAATGGGGGGATGAGACAGTGAATCATTTACAGCCCAGTTTGCCTGATGTTAGGATCTGATACCGGGCCGTGGTCCGGCGGTTGAGAAGCACTGATCTAGGCAGCTCGGAAATTAAATGGGACACTGGGAACAATGTGAAAAATTCACCGATAACAATTCACTGCACACAAGACCGACAACAGTTCGATACGTCTGAGTAAGTGATTGAGTAACTGAGAGTGAGCGAGCCAGTGAGTGATAGTGTGGTTAGTGAGTGAGTGACTTAGTGAAACGGTGAATGAATAATAGAATGAGTGACCTAGTAAGTTAGAGAGAGTGAGCAACCGAGTAATGAATGACAAAATAAGTGACGCAGTGAGTAAGTGAGACCTATGAGTGAGTAACTGACTCATTTACTCACTCGCTCGTTCACTCAATGACTCATTTGCTCACTTTCTCACTCACCCAATCACTTAATTGCTCATTCATTCTCTTGCTCATTTGCTCACTCATATCAAGCTATTGTGTTGAATTTTTCCATCGATGAATTTTCGTAGCGGTGATTTGTTGTCGGTGAATTTTCTGGACACACCGGAACAGTATAGGAGGATACAGGGGTATCAGTCCAGTTCCCCCTCTCCGTTTAGTGAAAAAATTGCATTAGTGACATAGTGCAAGGGCAGAGGTGGGCATTCGTCAGTGTATCCCCTTGTTCGAGAAGCCTGTTCCGCTTATGCGGGACAGGCTGTTGAAAATAGACTCTCCTATTTAAACCGGGACGTATAATCACCCGGAATTATAGTAGATTTTCAATATATACAGTAGAACTTCGTTTCTCGGAACATCAATTTCTCGAACAACTCGGTCAACCGAATACCTCTTTCCAACCTAACTCATTTTCAGTTTTATATAGTCAGTGATGCCCAAGAGTTGGCATGTTCGTGGTACTTGAGAATCCTCTTATCTCCCAACTCGATAGCTTCCTTCTATTGACAATAATCCACTTCCAAATAATCGTATATACTGTACCTGCGAGCTATAGATGTAAGTAGGGGTGGATCCGGGTACAGTTTATGTAGATCTAAACGATTGACACAAGCAAACAAACACGTGAATAGGAGCAGATTTAGCTGCCATCTTTTTTCCGTCTGACGAATTCATCTTAATCCTATGGGTGTTCTTGAGAGAGAGAAAGGAATGCGTCTCCTCTTGACAACAAAACACTTCTTATATTACTGTTTGGTTATCATTTGTTGCTGAATTTCAATTTTTTTCCCTTTGCGTTATCGCATTAGTTTTGAAATCGATTTTCTGGACTTTTCACTTTTCCGAACACCCTTCTGTCCCAATGTGTCCGGATAATCGAAGTTCTACTGTACGTAGTTTTTCTTATTACAGTAAAGCCCCTTTTAACGGAGACCCCCTCCCCCCACTCAGATGCGGTCACCCCTTGCGGCCAAATAATTTTTTTTCTTGTACAATAAAAGTGTGCTTTTCAACATCCTGATTAACGGTCATCACTTTTTTTATGGACGAATTTTTTGTCCCGCCGGGGTGACGGCACAAGAGAGGTGTTTTACTGTATTTTATATATATATATAATTAGTTTCTTCTCATTATTATTTTATCTTTTTTTGATCAGGAGCTGGATGGACAAGACAAAAGTGAACGACCATGTTCAATTTTGGTTCGTAGACTTCGGTACAGGATATTTTGAGGCCACACCAAATCTCTTGGAACTGTATTTTGGAATCGAAACTCGAACTGGTAACTGTTTTATGTCTCTGTTATCCGATTCATGTGCTTCCTTGCCAGAGTTTTGAACATTGTGTGATTGCGCGTTTTGGTTATCACCACTGGACAAATTTGTGATCGAACAATAACCTCCTTTCGAACGTGTTTGCATTTTGTGACGCCATCAGCTGTGTAAATATCTGTGATGTACAGTATATGTTTGGTGAGGTCTGGCATAAAACAGAATCCGACCAGCCGCCAAGAAAATAGGGGGCATTGGTCGCTCTTTGTGTCTTGTGTTGTTTTGAGTTTAATTTACTGGTGTCCTATACCAAACAGGATCCTAGATAAACAGTACAGAGTGTTACTACCGTATTAATTTCTGGGAGACGACTTTCGTTTCACTGCTTGTTGGAGGGCTAGGAATTGAAGTTATTTACATTTTCCTTCACCTACAAAGAGGACCCCCCTACGTGTTGAATAATGAACGTCCAGTTCGCTTTTCGTGTCTAATATTACATGAGCCATGGTGTTCAGAAAATGATGTGCTCGAGAAATATTTAAGTTGAATGTGAGAATTAAGTTCTATATTTACTTGTAAATCATACAGTGCGGGGTATTATCATAACTATTAATTTTTATAACTTTTTTGTGTGTTAGTTTTTTTCCAGGTAATTCCTCTTATTTTGGGATGTAGTTTTGTTATATTCGACATCTGCATCTTTTTTTCGGCCGCCGCCTTGGGTACTTTGCATTGGTATCACGGAAGTTTTGTGCATCGCGTAATTCAGCTTTATCAAGTATTGCTGATTGCCGTGGTACATAACGTATTGTATCGCGTATTGTGGTGTATCTCGTCATTGGGCGGTATTGTAAAACGGTTGTGCACCCCGTGTAGCGATGTGTTGTCGTTCTGTATGAATACGCGATACGAGTTAGTAACTCTTATCATGTTGCATCGCGTATTGGCCAGTATTGTGGAATTTTTGGGCATCGCGTAGTGCGTTGTATCTCGTATTGGCCAGTATTGTGGAATTTTTGGGCATCGCGTAGTGCGTTGTATCTCGTATGGGGCGGTATTGTGTAGGACGTTGTATCTCGTATTGCGCAGTATTGTGGAATTTTTGGGCATCGCGTAGTGCGTTGTATCTCGTATTGAGCATTATTGGGGAATATTTTGGGCATCGCATATTGCGTTGTATCTCATATTGCGGAATTTTTTGGGCATCGCGTAGTGCGTTGTATCTCATATTGCGGAATTTTTTGGGCATCGCGTAGTGCGTTGTATCTCGTGGAATTTTTGGGCATCGCGTAGTGCGTTGTATCTCGTATTGAGCATTATTGGGGAATATTTTGGGCATCGCGTATTGCGTTGTATCTCATATTGCGGATTTTTTTTTGGGCATCGCATAGTGCGTTGTATCTCATATTGCGGAATTTTTTGGGCATCGCGTAGTGCGTTGTATCTCGTGGAATTTTTGGGCATCGCGTAGTGCGTTGTATCTCGTATTGAGCATTATTGGGGAATATTTTGGGCATCGCGTATTGCGTTGTATCTCATATTGCGGAATTTTTTGGGCATCGCGTAGTGCGTTGTATCTCATATTGCGGAATTTTTTGGGCATCGCGTAGTGCGTTGTATCTCGTATGGGGCGGTATTGTGGAATTTTTGGGCATCGCGTAGTGCGTTGTATCTCGTGGAATTTTTGGGCATTGCGTAGGACGTATCTCGTATTGCGCAGTATTGTGGAATTTTTGGGCATCGCGTAGTGCGTTGTATCTCATATTGCGGAATTTTTTGGGCATCGCGTAGTGCGTTGTATCTCGTATGGGGCGGTATTGTGAAATTTTTGGGCATCACATAGTGCGTTGTATCTCGTATTGCGCAGTATTGGGCAATTTTTGGACATCACGTATTTCGCGTTGTATTTCGTATGGGGCAGTATTGCGGAATTTTTGGGCATCGCGTAGTGCGTTGTATCTCGTGGAATTTTTGGGCATCGCATAGTGCGCAGTATTGTGGAATTTTTGGGCATCGCGTAGTGCGTTTTATAGAATACGTGCTATTCGGCGGACATGGCGTAATTATGTATTGCATCTTGTGTTGTGGTGTGTATCTCGTATCGATTATGTTGCACGTATTCTGTATTGTGCTCTTTGATACACATTATATCAAAATCCGCGTTACAATCATTTATGGTTCATTGCGCATTGGAATATAAAGTGAATTTTTGTTTATCGTGTATTGTATGGTTAAATATAATCCATATTGGGAGGGCTGCACGGTAATGTGAATTATTATACAACGCGGTTTTCTGTGATACGATTATTCCTAGTTTTTTTTATTGTGTATGCGCGTACTTTTAGTTCCCATTCGTCCAAGGGGGCGGCTCTTGGGCCTTGCGGAGTGTTTTTTTTTTTCTTTAATTTTTCAACGGTATTGTTTTTAGTATTGATAAAAAATACTTTTTTATTCGTATGGAAAAGTTTAGATTCATCATGAAAAAATAGGAAAAACATAGATTTAGTGTCAGAGTTTGTATTTCACTTCTGAAAATGGTAATTTCTCCACAATGGTAATAGAATGGAGTTGTGCTGTTTGAAATGTTTGCATTTCTTGATAATGAAGTATATCAAAACTCATGTGCCACTTTGTGTCATGTTACATATGTCGAATCGACAAGTGACGAATTATAAGACTTGACCCAATTCAAACGAAAACTAGTCATGTTTACTTACTTCTCTTTTCATGAACACTTAACAATGCGATTCCATATCATTCATTTTCAAATTTCAGTAGGACGATTCCACATAGTCAGACTCAGTTATAACGAAATCGGAAATTTCATAAAATTTTGTCGTAAAAACCAACGTGTCGTTACAAATGAGGTTGTCGTTTCTGAGACATTAATTTGCAAAACTATTATTAGAAGATCAGGAGTGACCATATTTGACGAGAAAAGACGGGAAATAGGAGATCATAAATACAGGACGCTAATTATCACCAAAATTGCTACCAATAATCGACGAAAATAATCATCAAACATTGCTTCAACCTTTCTCAAGAAACAGTAGTATAGCAAGTCTGCTAAAATGTATTTAACAGACAAAAAAATGCGAGATGAATATTTATATATAGTCATACTCGTAACATAATTTAGGAATTACCCAACATTGATTTTTCATCGCTGATTCCTTAGGATATTATACATTAAAGGAAATAACTGGGGAAAACGAGACATTTTTGTAAATAAAAGTTGAACAGTGAAATACTGTAATGTCCCGTGTTGGGGTCATGTCAATGATCAAGTCGGAACGTCAAACTTGTAATAAGTCTTTTTTCTGAACACTTAGGTAAGAATGAAACAACAGAGAAACATCACCCCAGTGTGCTGATTTCTAATTAAAGGAACATAATAGAAACGGACGCAAAATCGACGAAAAATTCATTTTTTTATTCGAAGACATCGCGTTTTCATTGACATAAGCAAAGTTTATTGGCATTAGTCTCTACGGCGGGGGTCACATGTGCCCTTCCGAGCAATTTTAGAAAATAGCTACTTCATTTAGAAAAATGAATAAATTCCAAAAGAAAATTCGTTAAATATCTCGCCATTGGGGAAATCTTTACTGCTGCATTCATAACTGCGAGATACTTCCCAGATTCAATAGCTGTGCATTTGATAAATTAAAAAGGCCCGGGGAGGCAAAACAATTTTTGAGGTCCTCATGGTCAAATTCGGCATCTAGAAGGTATACACGATTACAGAATTAAAGGAAATATTAAAAAGCACCTTAGAAATAATTTTAGAATTGAAAAAAAAAAATTCATAATTTATGAAAGTCTAATGCAAAAATATCTACAAAATTACTGAAAGAAATTATTGTGTATGCGAGTAATTTAAAAATTATAAAGAGCATATTCAAGAATTGTTGAAAGGAATATGTTTAGTATAGTTATATCAAAGTATATAATATTTAATTCATGAAAGAGAAGAAAGTTTCATCATTAAACTATAAAAGTAATAGAAAATACGTAATTTCAAAATTATCGGACTGATTAAAGATTTAATAAAAGGAATAATCAATTCAAAAATAGTTAATGAAGGGAATGCATTTGAAAATAAATGAAAATGTAATGACAAAATAAATTTAGAGTAAATGAGTGTTCAATTATTTGGGGAACCCCTGTTTAATAACAGAATATCGCGATTGGATTTTTTGGCCCACGTGCTTCGTCCGAAAGGAAGATTAACGGCTCCTCTGCTCTACTAATTATTGATGTTATAAACGCGCTATCGTTATAGCCGAGAGTTTGGGTGTAAATTAGTCATTCTCTCACATTTCAGTAGGGGGGGGGGGGGAGAAAGGACCCGATCCCCCCCCCCCCACACACACACACACACGCTCTCATCCTGGAACCGGACTATCAAATTGCTATTTTTAATATGGCGTCATCAATGTCCCTTCCTGATTATAGATTTTTTTATGATGCATGTCGTAATGAGATTTTTTTTGTCTTTCCTAAATTATCATTGGAAATTTTTTTTTCCTCCTACATGTGAGATTTGTCACAACTCTGACGTCACTCCGTTTTTCTAAGGTGCTTTATCCCCATGACGCCATCCACCAAATCGTTATTCTAAAACAGCGGTTCTCAACCGGTGCTCCGCGGAGCCTTTGGGGCTCCTTGTGCACTCTCCAGGGGCTCCGCGGCCGCTTCAGGAAAATTAAAAAAAAAAATAGTGAAATTAAAAAAAATAATTATAAATACTTTTGAATATCAAAAATTAATCAATGACTTTAAGGGATAATTAAAAAGTTGGCCTACGGGGCTCCGCCATAGAATTTTTTTACTAAAAAGGGCTCCGCGAGTCAAAAAAGGTTGAGAACCGCTGTTCTAAAAGTTTTTTTTACAGGGGTCGTTCTTGAATCATCGTCTGAGTTTCCTAAATAAACCCTATTAGCAAATACAATACTATGACGTCTCAACAGTCCGCGATGATTTTTTTTAAACGAGTTCCTAAATTTCGTGCGGAAAACCTTTTTTTTTAATAATGCAATATTCATGTAGAATTTTTTTTTTTTTTTCAATTGGCGTTAACGTGTGAAATTTCTCACAACTCTGACGTCACGTCACACGGGTCGATCTTGAGTTATCGTTTGCATCGGGATCGCCATTAAATTATAGTTATTAGACCAAGATGAATATCGTCGTGTCGTGTGCGCGATCAAATCCTTTTCTATCGTTTACTTTCACAACAAAAGGCTATAGTTTATGTCATGGCACAACTGAATTGCTATTCTATTTTCCATCTACTATAGGGAGAGATTATGCAACATTGTTTAGTATGTGATGGAAGGAAAAAAAAAATAGTTTTTATTTTCAAATCATATGAACTAATTTAGTTCATCGAGACGGAAACTTGGATATCCAATTGATAATAAATACACGAACAGGGTTTTCAAAAAGGGAGCCGCTGTATTTTAGAGTGATACATTTTGAGAGCAACAATTATATAGTAAGACTTCAATATAACGATTTTAACGCCATCCCACCTATAGAGACAGTTTTTTTTGGTCCTGCTACGCAATTTGTAAAAAATTTTATTCGTTGTTAAGTCACTCCCCTGATGAAGTCATTTTTATTCGGTCCAAAGTCTGGCTATAACATTAATTAAGACAATAGTTTCCAACTTTGTGCCGCGTGTCACGTTAGGGTACTTAGAGATCGGAAAGAGTTACTGCCAATATCGTCAGATATTCTTTTCATAACTTCGGATTTTTGCACACCAAAGTTCCCTGTGTAGAACACAATATTTAAAACTCGGCCCACATCGCATCGTGTGACACACAATCTGTTCTCGCACTAGACTCCAAAAACAGTTGTGGTAGTGTAAATACTTGATGAAAAGTAGGTCGAACCCAATTCCTACATTTCACTTTTGTGGGAGCTCGTGAACAACGCCGAGCACCTTCACATAGTGCCAAGTGAATTTAATTTTCGGTGTAAATAAGTCTTGAGCATCAGATACCCCTGGCTGAATTGGCCGCATTTAAACGCTCATATGATCTAGTGCAAAACAGAAGTTTTTGTTACAGATTCATAAAAGGTGGCCAGACGTCCGTTTTGAGGGACTACCGGTTTATAACTAATGTTTAGAGGTGTCGCGAGTTCGATACCCGGTTCGTCCTTGTCAGAAACTTTCCTGTGCCACAGGAGTACCAAAAAAGATTGCTATTGGGTTAACGCATCAACCATTCGATGAGTGAAAAGTCTGTCGTTCGGAATCGGCAATAAATTGTAGGTCACGGTCTAATTATCCCGTGTGCAGAAAATGATAAAATGACGTTTTGAGCTACTACAACTCACAATAGAAAAAATTACTTCAGGAAAATAATCGGTCATCATGGCGGGGTGACCATATTTCGTTAGGAAGATATTGAAAATTAGAATTTTTTTAAACAAAAATACGGGACATCACTGAAGATGTAGACAAAATATTACCAACTGTGTTAAAATTTTTGAAAAATTAACGAGGGGTGCGAAATGACGTGATACTAGAAATTAACCAGTACTACTAATTAACCGAAAAAATGTTGAACATGACAAACACACGAGATGAGAATTTAATAATTACAGCCATAATTATTAAAATATTTTATAAATTATGAAAATTACCTTCATTTACGATTTCAGCAAAAAGTTTGAATTTAAATTAGCATTGTTGTGAAATAAATAGGAAAATTGTATACAACAGGATGTCCCGTAAAATACAGGACACGTGGTTACTGATATGCTGTAAATTAGTGTAAAGTTGAAAAACGCGATTTGTATTCTTATTAATATTTCCATGGTTGTTACATGTAGCCTTCTACACACTTATTATACTAAAATTATTTTTCAATTACGCTGATATATGTGGGATGACTGTACGTCCAGTATTTCTCAGAAAATCTACGTATTTTCACGTAATTTCTACCATTTCTTTCTATGCATTTTCAATCAAGCCAACGTGAATTTTTATTCTTCATTGAAATCAAATATTAAAACTATCTTCTCAACTCATAAACTATAATGCGATAATTATGACTAAATAAGAATATTCATATCGCATATGGCCCGTGATATACATGCTACTAAGTAGCACGGAAGTGGCATGCTTTTGTGCTACTTATTAACGTGTATCACAGACCTATTTGCCATGTTGAAGTTTTTCTCGAATTCATCTCAATCCACCGTCCTGAAATCCATGACAATAATGAAATATGACTTGAAATGGAATCCATCAAAATTGTGGAACATCTTCAGCAGTGAAATTCAGAATTTTCAAGTGAAAGTTTTTCCATTGTATCTCGAAATGCAATCTAAACTCAGCAGAAAATTGGTTACGCAATTTATCGGCTAATACAGATGGATTCAAATGATGAATAATGTTTGCAAATAATCAAGACTTGAAATAGATAGGGTTTTTGAAGCTGTGACATAAAACAATCTAAAGCAAAGTTGTTTGCTTCATCGTCCAAACAATGTGACCATATTATTATTATTTTCCGGGACATTTCCATATTTTTTGGTAATTTTGTCCATCCCGATTTTCACTGAAGCTTACTCGAAAGTTAATTCTGTTCTTCACTCATAATGCAAATTTCTGGAAATCTGTCAATAATAACATCAAAGTTGGAATGAAACTTATGAAGTTATACATAATTATGGAACTTCCTGAGCAGTGAAATTTAGAATATTCTGCTAAGAATTTTTCATTTCACAGTAGACTGAAAAATTAGGAATTAAATGAAGAACTGAACAGTAAAACTAGGTGAAACCTGGTTCAACAGTACTCAAAAGCTCGTAACCGTTGCTTAAACTCAAGTGTTGCTATAATTATCACTTTAAGGTTTAAAAGTTTCAACTATAATTTTTTAAACCTTTTCAGAGCGATTTTATCATCACACATTTCTAGAATGATCAATAAGCCGGTTGTGATGTTTGTGGGGAAAATTTTTTTATAACGATGAGTTTTTAAAATATCTACAAAAATTAACGCGGATTCGATGAATAGCATCGACATCGTTTCCAAAGATTTGGTATTCATATGCAGAGATGCACTTGAAAGACTGGCGAGGAGGAACACGATCTCAATTCATACATACAGTATATGCATATGCGTTAGATAAATCAGCTCCTTCATTAAAGTTGGTATTCCACACCCCCCCCCCTTCCCCCACCGTATCTCCGGTGACGTTGGCGTTCCAGTCGACATAATTGAAGTTATTTGTCGTATAAATGAAATATTTTAACATTAAAATCTACAGGGAGGAATTGTGACCAGTGGTTATCAGATCAGTAATCCGCTTATATCCCGCAAGGGACAGAGCGAGTGCCATGTTTGGTGTTATAGTGGTTATCAGAAAAAATACTATTCAAAAGTAATTTCACTCCTCTCCAAAATTTTTAGGTATAATTTTGTGTAGAGAGAAATATTTATTTCTCATAATAAGGTACTACCTTCAAATTTGTTATTAGCATTTTAGAAATATTTTCACTTCAGTTTTTACAGGCTAATCGGAAGTCAAAATGTTCATTGGACATCGACTGTATATTACTATGTAATATCACAAAGACAAATATGTTAATAATACGGTGTATTATTTCAAGAAATCTTCAACAGCTTATAATAACAGCTCGATCGAGAGTGTAAAAAAGGTCATTTAATATTTCAAGCGAAAACGCCAAAAAATTAAAACAGCAGTTCGGAAACCTTGAAGAAAATTAAAAAAAAAAAAAAAAAAAAACTTGCGCTATATACGCGGGGCTAACGAGACTGGGCTCTTTCTTGTTAGCCCCGTATATACGGGAATGACGTCACGAGCAGATAGCAAAAAATAAAGCTTCAAAATCATTGAAAGATTTAGTTACGGCTAAGATTAGACATAACGGAGCATATCAATACTCAACAAAGTAGTTTAAAACAAAAATCACACCATTGACTCCCACCAGAAGCTTTGTAGATGTTTGTTGAAGCTGCATTATATGAAAATCATCCAAGACCTACACTTAAAAAAAATTAAAAAAACTCGTCCCTGTAACAAAATTTTACAAACAGAAGAGAAATGTACTACATTTCCTCAGTAATATCGTATTCGCGGAAATAAACTTGCAAGATGAAAAAAAAAAAAACTATTTTGAGAATAATGCACGATTCAAAAGAAACGGTGCAAAATGTAAACGAAGAATATAATCGTAACGAATTATATAGTGTTAAACTCAAGTGTGTTGTTGTAAATCTAATTTTTTTTTTTTTTTAAAACTTGGAATCACGTTTTATTATTAATATTTCTTTATAATTATTTCTTACAGCAATACTTGTTTTCGCAACAGTGTGGACAAAAAATCCGTGACTTTGTCATAAACCCCCCAAAAAATTATTACAAAATAAAAGTGAAAAAATATGAAATATCAAGTCACATTGGCTATAATCTGAGGTCAATTTGACTTTGAAAATTCAACTTTGAATTTTTCAGTTCAAAAACTTGGAATGTAGCCTACATTTTTTTTGGGGAATGACCATGCACGTTTATAATAAGCTGGTAGAGAATTCTGTGATATGTGAAATGAAATGTGTAACGCACTGCCGTAAAACATCTTTAGGGCGTGATTCAAGTACACACCGCTCTGAAACGATGAATTAATGACGAGGCTGTTTTCAAATCTTGGCTCACAATATATCAACGCACTTACTTTAGTGTTTCAATATAATACTATTAGGCATTTAAATATAAAATTTCATAATGACTAATAAAATTAAAATCTTTTTTCAGAATCAAATTGAATGATTAAATACTTCCATGACTAAATAGTAACACCTTCTCTGCACATGGTTTTGTCTTCGTCTTATTTCATTCTCATCCATATCAATATAAAACAAAAATCCTTCATTGTGTTAGATATTATATATATTGCCTACTCTAAATTGCAAACACACAGATCTTTCATACAATACATCCACCAACGATGACACTGTTAATTTTATAATTGCTCTCTAACACTATCAAAGTTTCTTTTTTATATTGATATGAATAGTAATGAATTGGGACGAAGTTAATAATGTGCAGCAAAGGTTGCTATTATATAATACAGTGAAACATTTTTGAAAAAAATTGAGATAGAGGTTTCTCATTTTTTTTCATTAACATTCTTCTCAGAGGGTTTTCACTTTGTAAATAATGTTTTCACACAACCAAGACACAATCAAATCGATTTATCCATGTGTATTATGATTTCTTTTTAGCTATGTGAACTACATTTTTTCTACAAACTGATATAAGGAAATCGGTGGCTTTTTTTTGTGAGAAGACAGCAAAAATTTTATATGCAACAGGAATTAGCGATCACAATCTTAAGTTGAATGTCTACAAAGAACACATGATATGAGCAAAATTGATGACATTCATTTTCCTGTACATATTAAAAGTGTAAATGAAATTTCAGACATTGCGAGCACGTTCAAAAATTTAGTGAATGATCTTCAGATGAGAAACAAATTCTAATGAATAACATTGTCAAACAGAGTATATTTTGTTAACTGAAGAAATGTTATATATACACCTTAATTTTAAAAAAAGGAAATAAAATTAAAAACTTTGATAAAGTAATTTTCTTTCTTTAGCTTTCGTATGAGCTAAATGAGAAATTTGATCATTTCTTTTCTTACAATAATTGTCGAGAAGAACATTAGTCATTTTTTTAACAGTCAGTTTCATTATCACTTTGGAAGAATGCTCGTTTTCACAATTTCCAAGTATTTCTACAATACTTCTGACAAACTAATTAAAACCTTTTTTCAATTGATGAGGATATTTGCATTGTATATAGGAGATATTGTGTGTGTTTGCATTGATTTCTAAATTTTTGTCATTGTTTCAAACCATTGCTCAGATTAGATCAAGGGGATATCTTTTCTTAAATAAAAGAAAATTTAGTTTCATTATGTGTCATTTTATTTCATGCTAAGAAACCGAACTGCTTCTTTCGAAATACGAGATCAATGTCAGGGTCCAAAACATTGTTTGACAAGGATTGCAGATGCTCCATGTTTATTTCTGGATGGCTGAACGAATGAATGCCAGAACTGTGCCACTGAACTTATCCCGTTGCCGATCTTTTTTCCAGGCATTCATTGAATATTTAATTGCAGAAAAATATTTAATAATCGATTCTCACTAAAATTTAAAAAATTGGATTTTAAATTAGTCATTTCTTTGAATATTGTGTGCCATTAATATGAAAAGAAAAATACAGCGCTGAAATCAAAACATGTATATATGACATGATGTCGCTCTCCACTTGTTAATACAAGATATACAGAAAACTGGATGTTGTGAAGATATTTATTTTTTAAGAGTTGATTTTCTAAGGAAGGAAAAACGTATTTGTAAAAAAGCGTCAGCTCTCGCTTTTTTTTTTTTTAAGATCTTTTTTCATTTTTGAGGGATTCGAACCTGAATCATTCTCGCATGATACAGGATAAGGGGGTGAATTCTATCGAAATGAAGTCTAAAGAAATTAAGTTAAAAAATGGTTTGTCTTGTGTCAATGAAAGCAGCACTCGCATAAATACAGGTGCTAGGGGTCATTCAAGTATTACGTCAGCATCGATTGGGGAAAGGGGTTTCCGATTTGCTGACTTTTGATGATATTATGCCACGGGTTACTTAAGTAATCTGGGAATATTCCGCGAGTAACTTGAGTGATGTAGAACCGCACTTGGGGGGGGGGGCACTCAAGTGCTATAAAACTGTGCCACATGTCACTTGTCGGGGCCGAAATAGCTTTTCATTGGAAGAGCAAACGGACCACTTAAATGCTCTAGAATTGTTCCACGGGTCATTTAAGCGATTTGCAAAAATATGCCGCTTATAGTTCATTTTTAAAAAATTTGGTTTGAGGGGGCAAGTCACATCAAATAACCTTCAGGGCCACATTTGGTCTGCTTTATGGTCACTTTTTGTCACTTTTTATGGCTTAAAGGGTGAGTCGCAATAAATATCTTAAATATGACATGAATGTCGCTCTCCACTTGTTAATACACGATATACGGAAGACTGGATGTTGTGAAGATATTTATTGTTTGAGATGTTAATTTTTTAAGGAAGGAAAAAACTCATATCTGCCTCTACCGGGAGTCGAACCCGGGTCCCTCGATTGCCGGACGAGTGCTCTGACCACTAAGCTACAGAGGAGATAGAGATTTTCCTTCGCTAGAGCGTATATGTGCCGAACGGAAATATCTTAAAGAGGAATTTTTGGTTCTTACCCTGCAAATATATAGGCATTGAAATTAACAGAAATCGACTATAATTACATATGAAGGTATTTTCTTTCAAAATTTTAATTTTTGGGAAAAATATTTTTTGCATTAAAAAAAATAGTTTTTTTTTCGTCTTGGGGGGGGGGGACACGACCCCCCTATGCCCCCTTCCGCGTACGTTTCTGATCCCACCAATATGCGTTAGGTGGTAGGGGGCAGTGCTGACGAAAGTTTGCTCACAAGGGAGGGTGGGGTCAGAGTGTTGCTTACCTTTGCTGACAAGCGGGGGGGGGGGGGAAGAGGAGGTAAAAAATGACTAAAAATTTGCTGACGTAATACTTGAACGGCCCCCTACCAGGGAAAAGGGGAAAAAAATCGGACCATATTTCATAATGAATTTATGATTGTTTTTATTTTTGAAAATTACGTAAAATTTTCTAATTATTGTGATAATCCGCTCTCTCAAATATAACTTACAATGGAAGGAAAATGAAATTGATGATTATTTTTATTTTTGAAAGGTACATGTGTAGCGCTTAAAATCCTGAGCTGCTCCACATTACCAGCCAATCAGAGTCAAGCAACTGTGACGTCATATAAACGTCACAGCAGACCGCAACTTTTGATCCATTTGGCGCCACCATATTTCCTGGCGACATTTAATAATGGATATACTAATTTCAACTTCTGCTCGGCTGCCACGATTGGTACAGTGGGAAGTTCACGGGATGCTTAAAACGAAGGTTATGAGTTCGAGACCCTTCGAACAAATCCAATTTTTTTTCCCCCTAACATCTTCGTTTGAAAAATTTAATTTCTTTTAACCGTTGCACGGGATCAATATGATTTATTATATTATAATTCACCACTAAACA
Source organism: Pholcus phalangioides (assembly GCF_987345545.1). NCBI lineage: Eukaryota > Metazoa > Arthropoda > Arachnida > Araneae > Pholcidae > Pholcus > Pholcus phalangioides. The sequence goes on along the minus strand of NW_028301617.1, from coordinate 9,973,591 downwards.
GTGAACTTGGCGATACAGAGGAATGGAAGCCACCCCCGTATAATAAGTTATCGTTTATTGTGTGAATCACTAAAAAATGTTTTCATTTTTTTCTGATTTAATCCAAATGTGGTTCAGTTGCATCAAGTCGACAATAATAACGACTTCGGGCCCTGCTATCATTTATTGATTCATAGAGTGCCGACCCATTCCTTTCTTATTGGTTCATAATGATAATAGATTCATTAGGAAACCAAACATAGAACTTGTGTTTCGGCAAGCCACTGTATTTATTGCTTGTCAATATAATTATTATTATATAATATATATCATTATTATATAATATATATCATTATTATTATGATCGTTATATTATAGTATTGTTAAATTATATCATCGTAATATTATCGTGTGAGCAAATGATACGTAATTACAAAATAATAGCGAAATGTCTGGTGATAAGTTGCCAAACGTAACAGCAGGAGGTACACTTTACACATACGGTGATGTTTCTATAACAGAGACTCCATCATAGTAAAATTGGAAAGAGAACAGAACAAATATGTGCGGAAGGCTCTAAAAGTCCCTTGGTCTCTCAGAAACCGGTGCATCAGAAAGGACCTCCGGCTCGAAACGCTTTTCGACTTCAATAAAATACTGGCCACTAGACTATTCGAGGCTCTTGAAGACTCGGAGCACCATCACCTGACAGTCATCTCAGACTACGACAGTGAAAAATTTCTGGCCCGCAGAAGGCCCAAAAACATTCTTCACATGTCCAGGCCAGATCTTCCTGGGCTTTAATTACATCGTAATAATGTCAGAAAGAAAATAAGTATTACCACTGTCCCAAGAAAATCCCGTAAAAAACGAAGCTATAAAATTATCAGAAAGAAATTCCCAGCGCCGGAGCCCGAACAATGAAAGCTGAGAAGGGAGAGAGGAAAAAAGAACTACATGTTCAAACAAGTAAGAAAAGAAAAGATAAGGAGCAAACTCAGACCCCCGGAGATAACGATAACGATCATGAGGGAAAAAAGAGCGTTCCCCCCCCCCCCACTACCAAGAGAAAGACGGCGGAGAATGATAGAAACAGCAAAAGTAAGAAAGAAAAGGTAAGGTGAGACACCAATCTGACTTTAGTAAAGAGCGATTAAAGAGAACGCATCCTAAGTATTAAGAAGGGAGAAGACGCTCGCCATCCTCCTCATCCCCATAATTTTCTCTCCCACAACAAGGAGGAAAAAAGAATCACATAAGGAAGATAATCTTCCCCCCCCCCCCCCATAGAAAGGAGCAGGAGAAATGAGAAGAATTGTAAATAAAATGTAAATAATGTATATATAGGCGAAGGGTTTCTCTATTCTTTTCAACTACTTGTAAATAAATTTGATAAAAAATTTTCGTAATAAATTGCTAATATAAAAATGAACGATACACTGGTGCCCGCACCACGGCCCTTAGAAGACCCCCTTTCTAATTATCCTTCACGATTCGATCTCTCTCACCCCCCCCCCCCCCCCAGCGCTGCTGAAGAGAGGAAATTTACCTCGAAACGAAACCAACGATTCACTGTCTATGCCGTTCTCACGTACCGATGAATTAAATATCTTTACATGTTAATACCCGCAAGGGAAGCGTAAATTTCACAAGGAAAGTAATATATTTGAAATAATCTGTACAGAAGCCATGGCTACACGCTTTATTCGCTAAGCAGGTGGCGAAAACAGATGAAGGGGGTATGGGTCGCTACTACAGCGAATTCTGGAACTCAGATACCTCAATGTCACACGGGCCAGGGTCTATCAACCAATTTCCCGTAACGATGAGACCGAAGCCGTTTGAACATTAAAGTAGCTTTAACGGACCATACCCGCTTCAGCTGAATGCTGCAGCGAGAGTAAGGATACCTCTGTGGTAATCGTGTGTTTTGAAGTTGTACTAACATTTTGTATTTAAGATTATTATTCATAAATTTTTACTTTTAAAAGTAATTAACTTTTCTTGTATCATACAAAAACTGAACAATGTTTGCGTCAATTATTATTTTAAATTATATATATATATATATACAGTCGTTCTGAGTTTTTTGAATTTTAGTGCATACATCGAAGACATGAGTCATCCGAAAAAAATGCAATGTTCTAAAATTTGTGCAAAAGATGGCGCAACAAAGCATACGATAACATTATATTTAGCGCCACCTCCTAATACAATTTTATATTTTACCACACATAAAAAAAATTGTACCTATATACAGATATCTCCAACCGTTAACTCGATACATACATACTTCCAATTACAAAAACGTTTCCACTGATATTCACCGCCGACCCAGACAGCCCTTTTCAAATGGCGTTGAAATGTCCTCGTGCTCGGCGTTAAACTTCAAAATTCCGTTCAAAATGCTATAAATTTCTTAAGAAAGATATCGGCTCACAATTTCAAAAACTTTTTTTCTCATCGCCCACCAGCTCAGATTTCCTATTGTTACTCCTTGCTTAGCGATCCATTGCCATAGATAGACAGAACCGCTCACAACCCCGGACTGATGCAAAGCATCTTACTTCCGTTACCTCCAAAGACGCAGAGCTTACAATTTCGATTTTTCACTAAAATATTAATTTTTTATAATTTTTGTTCAGCTTGGAGAAGGAGGCGTCACCCCTTAGTCATATTGGTGTTATTGTCGCATTTGCATATTATTTGCGTCTTTTAATATGTTTTGGTACACTGTAGAACGTTTGTGTTCGAGTAAATTCTGTTATTGCATCATATTTTAAGTGTTTTCTTTTGAGCCAAGCACATACCTCATCTTTTCATTCCATGCATCTAAGGACTTGGTCTACTACCCTCGAACGGCTATTCGAGAAGATGCAATAAAATTTTGTGCTACCCTCGGGCAGGAGCCTAGGGATGATAAAAGTGATTTCTACGTGCTGGGAGCTTCCGAACCTTAATTGACTGAAATTGACCTCACGGGGAGTAAAAGTTTTTTTTTAACTTCACGAGAAGAGTTTTGCTATAATTTGAAAGTCGGAATGTTTGGTGCGATAAAGTTTTTGGCAGAAAAAGTGCATACATAATGCTGAAAAGCTCATTAAATGCTATGTAACGGGTAACGGGAGTCCGAGTTGTCATATACTGTACCGGAGTGGTATCATTGAATGCACTTTTGCAATTTTGCAATGTTTATCTGACGACACCTCCTTACGCATATCGGTGGGATCAGAAACGTACGCGGGATGCATAGGGTGAGGCGTGTGCCACCCCCCCCCCCCAGAAGAAAAAATGAATTTTTTTAATCTCAAAAAAAACATTTTGTTAAAAAAAAATAAAATTTCGAAAGAAAATACCTTTATATGTTATTATAACTGATCTCTGTTAATTTCAATGCCATTTGAAGGGTAAGCACACAAACTTTCTCTTTAAGAAATTCATTGCGACCCACCTTCTAAGCCATATATGGTAAACCCTTGACCCGCGAACCAAACGTGGCCCTGAAGGTTAACTGATGTGGCTTGCTCCCTCAAACCCAATTTTGTAAAAATGAACTAAGCGGCGCATTTACAGATCGCTTAAATGACCCGTGGTGCAATTCCAGAGTATTTAATTAGGCCCGTGGCACATTTTCAGATCACTGAAGTAGGCCCGTGGCACATTTTCAGATCACTGAAGTAGGCCCGTGGCTCATTCAAAGATCACTTAAGTAACCCGCGACACAGTTCCAGAACACTTAAGCTATCCGTGGCACATTTAGAGATCCCCTGAGGGACATGTGGTACAATTTTAGAGCACTTTAGTGGTCCCCCGGTACTGTTATTATTTTTATAAAGGGTGGTTGATGACGTAAGCATCATCAAAGGCCCCCCGTCATCAAAAGTCTACAAATCGGAAAAGTCAGCCTCAATCTTGGAATGAAATGATGTCGTGGATATTTTAGCTCTATAAAAATTGACTATAACGATGGTTTTCAACTTGAAATATTTTTTCTTCTGGAATTGAAGTTAATGCATAAGGCAACTTGCTTTTACTTATTGCTTTTTACGCGTAAATCGGCTCAGAGGTAACGAAATAATTACTGATTTTGTGTTACGAGATCTGCATTGTTTTGACACCGGTTTATGACGTTATTTTGGACAGTTCTGCAAACGTCTAGGATATTTGGTGTTGTTTTAAGAGACAAAGAATTGTTGTTAAGCAGACAAAACTGATTTGAGATTCCTAATCAATTTCGTCATGCAGCTTCATACAGTGGTGCTATCGACAATCAATTAAATTTGTGCCATTTTTTCTCTCTTAGCTGTATAGGATGGACTACATATATAGTGATCATTATATTGGCGTATATATATAGTATATAAGTGCTCGTCCAATAACATTATATGTCGTTCCCTCATTGTGAACAAAACTTCCGCATTGTGATGAGATATCCAAGATCGCGAGTGAAAGGGATCGTCACCATCATCAAATTGAAGTGCTTGAAGGGATTTACATGGATCACGCACATTATTATTACATTGCATATGATTAAATTTCAATTACGCACCCCGAAATACGGGAGGTATGTACGAATCATCTATTTTCAATATCTGCATTTCAGAAGTTATTTATGTATGGGCTTAACCTGTAGTGATAAGTGGTGATGATCGTTTTTATATATATTTTATTTTGTTGTTTATAATAAAACTTTCCAGACACACCCATCCTTCGGGAACGCTTCGACATCTCTCTGAGATTGGAAGCGGGGTGTGTCCGGTCTTCAAAGGTAAAAGGTGATAAGTGGTGTGCTTGAACAAAGGTTCTGCATTATTTACGAATCCATATTGACGAGAACCCGAATTGGGAGGCTCACATCAAGGCTCACAAAAGACAAGATGGCTGAAGATCTTCAAAACCTCAGGAAGATAGCCGGCACAAAATGGGGACTACCTCAAGATCTTCGGAGAAAATTACACTTAAACGTGGCAGAACGAATCATTGCATACGGAGCATCAGCTTGGTGTGCCCGACCTAAAGTGGCGCTAAAGGACAAACTTGATTCGATTCAAAGGAGCCACCTCCTCCACATCACCGGTGCCTACATCACCACTACTGCAAATACTCCACAGGTCATTCTGGGCATACCCCCCTCCCCCCCCCCCCAACTCAGCTTGAAACTAGAGTATGAAGCGAGAAAAACCAGGCTGCCGAAAATCCTTAACAGTCGGAGATGAAACTCTCGAACAAGAGAGTTTCGAAGAAATTGTCACAGGCTAGACAACACACCCCTCCAAGTATCTTCGGCCTCAACAAATACAGCAGCCCACTCAGCCAGAGAAGATCGCAGAGCGCACTATCTACTACACCGATGGCTCGAAGTTTGAAGATGCAACAGGAGCAGCCTACGTAAGAACCCAGAACGAAGAGGTCGTGGACATATGGAAGTCGAAACTCCAGCCTGAAAACTCAGTATTCCAAGCAGAACTACATGCCATCCTAGCGGCGGCTAAGGAAACAGCAAGACGGAAAAACATGCTCACATAAGAACGGACAGTCTCTCCGGAATCATGGCCATCCACAATGGACACACACACAGACCCCCCCCCCCCCCTACGCTCCGGAAAATAAGAACATCGCTCGGGCAGTTCAATACACTCAGTCCAATTCGCTTTTGATCACCGTTGAAGATCTTTAAAATTTCTCCAGGATTTCATTAGATTTGGGATTCATTCTGCTCCTCGCTTGTAAACAGTGCCACCAGCGCACTGTCAGGGGGTGAAGACGCGGCGATCTCCTTGACGGAGGCGCTGATACCTGAGTTACAGGAGACGGATACCTTATTTTCTCAGGATGTTCATATAATATCAAGAAATTTCACCATTTTTCTTATCTTTTCTTTTGAATTCCTCTCGACGTAGTAGGCCAAGCATCCATGGTCTGTGTAGATGGGCAGTGTTATATTCGCTTGATACTAAAAATATCTAAAGAATTAAACAAAAACTTCAAGAATGGAATCGAATCGATTAGAATTTTTAAACTTTTACATTTACTTCATGAATAGGACATTTGCGTTGTGAGAAAGAAAAAAAAAGAATTACATGACTCCTTAGTTACATAATCACAATATATATATATATATATAACAAAAGATTACAACGATACCCATCTTTTACACGTGCCTTTCCATACACCCTTGCTATATTCACACACCACAAGCACGGAAATCGAAGTCGTGCTCAAGTATTAATTTACTACACCTCGACATACTCATCAAGAATCGCCCCGAGAGAAGCGAAACTTACAAGATAGTACTCCTGGAGCGGGACTTTGAGCCAATCAGCGTATTGGATGAGATCTAAGTCACGGATAGTTTCCAGGAACTCAGATCACCCGACCGAAAATTTTCACACTTTCAAAACTGGACGCCGTCACGAACGGTCGACTTTTTCCACCCTCCTTCGACATTGCAAAGTGCTAGTGCAGTTCTCCCGTAGGCGGTAAGGGCAGGTGGAATACCGCCCTGCCAAAGGGAGCTAGTTACGGACCCTAGGCATAGGCTGGACGGGTCGGGGCTCTTCGTTCTCAAGGTCAAATATTGACATAGCCCACTTGCGTGCAAAACTCAAGTTGAAATAAAGGCTGGCATGGCCTGCTAGATAGCGGCGTGCTAGCCATAGATACCAAATCCCCCCAATTTATATAAAAAAAAAAGAGGACCTTTCCCCCCGCTCCCTGCTACACCTATGCTTCAAGGAAGTGATACGCACGGTAAGTAGTAACAGGTGAGTGGAAATTCTCTTGCATGTGCTCTGAGTAAGATGGGCATAATCTGCCCCTTTGCCGATACTGACGGCGCCGAAGCCGTAGCTAAGTTGAAAAATCTTGCGGGGGACCTGGACGAATCCGGCCCCAGGGCAGAGTTTGGTAAGGCTTTTCTGCCATGGATAGACAAGCTTAAAAATATTGTTTTGGGGGAAAATGTGGCCCACAATAGATGTATCTTTGAGGAAAAGATCGAAAATCTAGTGATTGAATACTACCACATCGAACAGGAAGGGAAAAACAAGGTTGCCCTTAAGGGCCTCGAAGAGCTTTTCTGCGAGGCAAGGGACCTTTTTGACCTTATGGGAAATAAAACCTGCTGCCACAAAAGGGCACTTATGTTTAAGCGCAACCTTACTTCAACCCCCATGCTGAAGGGTGACTCTGACCCCCCCCCCCCACCCGAAAATGGTGGTCGGAGAAAAAGGTTGAAAAAGAAGAAAAGGAAAAAAAAATCTAACTCACATTTGGGGTCCTCAACTGCCCCCGGAAGCTCTTCAGACACGCAGAAGTCTGACTCAACCATGAACACCACAGAAAATTCGACCCACGGGTCCGCACCAAATCCAAACATAAACATCAATTTGCGTCTCAGCCTTACTGATAACACGCCTGCAATCTCTGAAAACAGCACCAATATTTCAGAGCGTCAAAACTCAAGTACTTCTGAGGAGAGAACTGACACCCCCTCTACTGAAAACTCCACTGACTTTACTTCGAGTATAAACAGCTCCGGATCTCAAAACGGCTCCACCGCTCACTCCAGCTCCACTGCGGATAGCTCGTTGCCAGGAAACACCACTGCCTCAAATGACATAAGAGTGCAACAAGCCATAACAGATGCATCTGAACATCTGTCTTCTCCCCCTGCCCCCACTCCGATCTCGCCCCTCTCTCCGGTATCAGACAAACCGGACCATGACAGCATGTCAACAGAGCGAACTCTGTCACCAAATTCAGTGGGAAACGCCCACTCGAACATAAACAACACTGAGGGGAACGCCCCTCTCAATTTGGTAAGCACTACTTACCCGGACGTAAACACCACAGGAGGAATTGCCTCCCCAAATATGGTGGGCCAAACCCACCCGAATGATAACACTTCTGAGGGTAACGCCCCCTCAACACCGCCGGGCAACGCCCCCGTAGCTAATATAAACATAAACAATGCTCCTACGCCCCCGTCGGACGAGGACGAAAACGACCAAGACGATATACAGAATAATGCAGGGTTCCAACCTGCACGACGCCCTCGTAGGCGTAAAAACATACCTGCCATCATCCTTAGGAACTGGGGAAACACCTGGCTGACAGACTTTGGCGCCCTTCGAGCCCTCTGTGAAATACCCCCCACTTCCAAACCAACACAAAATACTTTAGTGGTTGAAGTCTTCACAGAAACTGACCACAGAACAGCAACCAAATTTTTCGATGAACGGAAATTTAATTACAATACCTACCAATTACAATCTGAAAAAACACTTAAATTTGTCATTAGAGGGCTCCCAGCAAATGTTAGACCTGATGAAATAAAAGAAGAGCTCCGAAAACAGAACATCAATACAGTTAAGGTCTCCAACATGACGACCAGAGCAGGAAACAGGCCCCTACCCTTATTTTTGGTGGAAATCACTATTGAAAATAAAAATTTTGCTAACATAAAAGAATTAGCTGGTATCCCCATAGATATTGAACGATACAGGGGCAACGCCGCCCCAATACAATGCAGGCGCTGTATGGCGTTCAACCACACGGCCCTCTTCTGCAAACATAAGCCCGTATGCGCCTTCTGTTCCGGGCCGCATGAAACAAGCAAATGTAGGGATAAAGGAGACAGAAGAAAAATAAAATGTGCCTTCTGTGGTGGCCCTCACACAGCCACTTTCCCAGGTTGCCCTAGACACCCCAATCCAAAAAAACAAGAAAAGGGCAGAATTATTATTCCCCTGCTCCCCCTTCACCTCAGGCCGATTTCTGCTGAGGACTTTCCCCCCCTCCCAGGAAGCGCCCCCCCGGAGCCCACGAGTACCCAGTTGGGAACTAACCTACCAACCATTGAAAACGAAGAAGAGTTCACGCTCGGTACCGACACTCTCACTATTCGCCCTTCACGGCCCCACGGGCCAGGAACCGGGCCGAAAACTCAGCCCTCTCATGAGATACCCCTTGCTCAGCAAGCCAAAATAATGCAAGAAAAACAAACCAAATTGCATAACACAATTCAGGCTGGCGTACACCCGCTAGCTGTGGAACACAAACAAGCCCCATTAGATGAACTCTCCTCCAAGCTAGAGGAGATGGACACCAGCAAAAGAGCAGCTACAGCTGCATACAATTACTATATCCTTAGAACCGAAGAAATTGACTCGGACGAAGAATCTTTCGAAGATGCTCACGAGTCACTCCCAGAAAAAGAAAACCTTGAAATCAACGACAAGCAAACAAACCCAAATTTGGCCCAGGACACCTCTGGACCCGAAACCCAAGTGTGCGCTCAGACCCTCACAGCTGAAACAGAAGTTCCCAAGCAGTTGGCCTCAGCCCCCACCAGCACATTACCTGAAACACTTGTTCACCAACTAACACAGCTTAAAAAAGAGGAAATAACAACTTTAATTGTACTACTCCAATCCCTGCTTAAAAATAGCTCAAACAATTAGTGTCCCCCCCAGACCATTACGAATTATGGCTTGGAACTGTAATGGTCTAAAAAATAGCCTGAAAGAGCTGCAGGAGGAGGTCCACCGAGCCCAGCTTGATATAGTAATGCTTTCTGAGACCTGGCTGCTACCCAGCAACAAACCGAAACTACACGGTTTCACTATGGCACGAAGGGACAGAATTTTAAATAGAGGAGGCGGAGTAGCAATTTACATCCGGAACACCATCCCCTTCCAAAATATTGTTCTCCCAGCCTCATCAGAAATGGAGGCCATTGCCGTGGAAATTTTCCTAGAGCGTAAAAAATTCATCTTCTGCTCAATTTACAAGCCGCCCCGAAACAAAATTGACGTCAACCTTCTAAATACTATTTTTGACACAAACACCCCAGTCTTCGTTGGGGGCGATTGGAACTGCAAGGACCCCCTCTTTTGCAGCAAAAAAAGAAATAAGCATGGCGTAGCCCTCCGACGATACTGTATGAACAAATTTCTTCAAGTTCACTCTTCTCCCACCCCTACACACATCCCCGGTTGCCCACGGCAAGCTCCTGATGTTATAGATTTTGGGATCTCAAAAAATTTCCTCTGGGACATTGACACACACACCAAGGTCATTTTAAATTCCCCCCATAACCCTGTTTTTTTCGAGGTCGACTTTCACATCCCACGATCCAAACGAATCAGTAAACGGGTCGACTGGACCAAATTCCAAGAATTAACAGAAAACGACAACATCATCCCTATCACAGCGGAAACGCCCACGCAAATTGATGAGGTTGTTTCACAACTGTCAATCCGCTTTCAGGAGGCCATTGACCTCGCTTCTAGCGAAGTACACTTCTCTGACCTCCGATACGGCCTCCCGAGAGATATTCTACAAAAAATAGCCTTTAAAAACCGAATCCGAAAAAAATGGCAGCGTTTTAGACGACGACTGGACAAAGTGCTCCTCAATCGTCTACAAAGCGAAATAAAAAGAGACGTTGCAGAATACACAAATGACAGATTCTCAGAATTTATTGGAAATGCTACAGCCGAAAATGGGAACCTGTGGCGAGCATGGAAAATTTGTAGGCCTCCGCAAACACGACTCACAAAGATCAAAAAAGGAAACGGTTTCGTTTTCTCTGAGTCCGACATAGCCGAAACCTTCGCTGACGCCTATGAGCGTCAATTCTCCCCAAACAGGGTCCAGCCAAGGGACGACACAATTGACATTTGCCAACGCGTATCCAACTACATACGATACCACAGGGAAAACAATCCTGGACATATGGCAAACACAAATGAAGAGGAAGTTAAATCACTCATACAAAAATTGGATTCCAAAAAAGCCCCAGGAGCCGATGGCATCAGCAACAAGGCAATTAAACTCATGGCCCCTGCACACCTCACAACACTTACTAATATTATAAATGCATCAATCAACATAAACCACTTCCCAGTTCCTTGGAAACACGCAGTCATACGGGCCATACACAAACCCGGAACTGACCCGGATGTTGCTACCTCATATCGCCCGATCTCGCTCCTCAAAAATTTCTCTAAAATCTATGAGCGAGTCATCGCCACTAGGCTATTTCAATTCACTGATACAAATAATATAATCCGACCGGAGCAGCACGGCTTCAGACCGGAACACTCTTGTGTCACGCAACTGCTCCGAGTCACTGAATTTGTGACAAATGCCTTCAATTACAAGGACTCAGTGGCAGCCCTGTTCTGCGACATCTCGAAGGCGTTTGACAAGTGTGAATACGCAACATTGCTTGCAAAATTAATTAACATGAACTTTCCACCACACTTCATACTTTTTTTCTTCAATTACCTCATGGGACGAACCTTCCAAGTCAAGATTGGCCAAACCCTCTCCTCCTCAAGGCCCGTAAGGGCCTCTGTCCCTCAGGGAAGCGTTCTTGGGCCACAGCTCTTCTTGCTCTACATGAATGACTTCCCAACCCCCAGAAATGGAATCATTGCCTTATTTGCGGATGACGCAGCAATTCTCTGCAGTCACAGGAAGCCAGCCTACGCCCTTTGGAACCTCCAGGATGCAGCCCTCGACATAGAACAGTGGTGCACTAACTCCGACGTCCGCATGAATTTCAACAAGTGCCAATTCATGTGGTTTTCCCGGAAAACTAAGCTTCCTAGGCACACTCTTCGCTTCGGAGGCCATAACCTCCCACCAGTTCAACTAACTAAATATCTGGGAGTCCTTCTCGACAAGAAACTCCTCTTCCGTGAGCATGTCCAAATGGCCAGGAACAAAACAGTTAACATTATGGGCATGCTAAACAGGATCACTTTCCCTCAAGCCAAATTGTCTCTAACAAACAAGACAATACTCTTCAAATCAATTCTGCGCCCCACAATGCTCTACGCCTCACCAGTCTGGGCCCACGCTCGGAAACTCAACATAAAAGGCCTACAAGTACGCCAAAACAAGATCCTCAGACAACTGACGAGAGCTCCTTGGTTCCTTCGTAATGCCAACATCCGCCTTGACCTCCAGATTACACACCTCTGGCCGTACATACTCGAGCTTAACCAAAGCCAATTCGATAGAATGAGCGAATCCCGTTACCCACACATCAGGAATATTGTTGACTACGCCACTGACGAAGTAAGACAGTACCGGAGACCAAAACAAATCTGGGCACTCCAGTGGCACGATCTTTAATGGCACGCATATCATACACACACATCGTCGTTTGACCAACATAAACATAAACATTAAAGGGGAGTTTCCCCCTTTTTAAAAGTCCGCTCTTTTTTCCCAAAATTGCCTTTCCCAGGCAGAGCAGAATCATCTCCAAGCTGAAATAACGATAAGAAACATCTTCTTTTCCCTCTCGCTGACGTCACGAACAACCGTTGTTGAAGGTCAGGGAGAGAGAAAAAGAGGGAAAAGAAAGGAAAAAGACGTTGGCTGCTTCAAACAGCTGTTTTTCCCACGCCTCCTCTCTCTCGTCAGAGGGCGCTGCGGGGAAAAAAAAAAGAGAAAGTTTTTTATTACTACTATAATCGTAAAGGGCTTCCCTCGCGTACACCAAAAAAGGCTTAACGGAAAAGGCTTAACATGTAAAGCTAGCTGCCTTGCAGTATTTCCCTCTTCTGTTGGGAGCTACTCGCTTCACGCGGATCGGGGTAACGGTCAGCTCGCGACCCGCTCGCATGAGCCCGAGCCCCAGGGACCCAGTCGAGGCAGATTACCTCTGTATATATTTTTTCTGCATAAAATTCCTGTAACCATGTCCTTGTAAATACATTTATTTAACCAAGCTTTTTTATTACCCAAGAATATGCTCGTAACCTAGGAACTTTTTCATACTCTGGGAATTGAATTTCCCCCAGGATACATGTAATTTACCCGTTTGGGTGGGAACCTCTTAAATCCCTGAAGGGAACATAAAAAAAAAAAAAAAAAAAAAAAATTCTCAGTAATTTTTCACTGTAATTTACGGCAAACAGAGCAAGAGATTTTCACTTTTCTGTTGTTGCTTGTGTGTTGTATTTCATGCTTCCTCCCCCCTCCTTTCCTTTGTCACCCCCTTCCCCCCCCCCTAACAACTACTAACAACTTTCTCTATCCCCCCCCATTTCTTCCTTTCTCCTCCCCCCCCTCCTTTTCTGATTTCACAAAACTTGTCGCATTGTCCGGCGGAAATGAACTCACACTGAAAACTTCAAAATTTTTTTTTTTAAAATAGGAAAAAAAAAAAAAAACCGGCACGTTCTTCACAGCTTCTTTTCACTGTCCTCTTCTCCTGTTAAAAATACTAACAGAAGGTTGTGGCGCAATTTACCTGCAAAACGTGTTACCAGACCAGTCGTTAAACTTAAATGACCATCCCGATCTTGACAAATTTTCTCATACACATGCACAAAAAAAACCACATACTCTCTTGTCTTTCTCTTCATACGTAGTCTCCGTGGCTACAATTTGTAAGCCCGCAGTTGGCCCGAAAGGGCCAGGCCCGGGAAAATAAATTTCATTCTGGTCTGGTCTGGACCGAAAATTTTCTACGTTTCCCTTAACCATCTTTCCAAGAATATTTTCTCCAAAACATTTATAAAAACTTAAAAATTTTGAGACATTCCTGAATTTATTCAGAAATGACTCTGAAAATAATTAAAAATATTTTTCTATCCCTTTTCCTAGCTTTTTAAAAATACTAATACTATTCCTCTTTTTTCTTCACCTCTGCGGAATGCAAGAATTTTGTGCCGAGTCCTGCCCTCAGGGCTATTGCAGCGGCTTACAAAAGGCCTGGCAGCTAAGTGTCAATGGGCCAAGAAATAAATTTCTTGACCCAAGGGCCATGGTTAAAGTTGGGTAGAATCCGCTAGTGAAATTTAAATTTCGTAATTTTTTGCAGAGTTGCACAAAAGTGCCGGGGGAGAGAATTTAGTGAACAATGCGACAGGAATATGCGTCGTGGTAAATTTTGAAGAGTGGATCTGTATCTCGGAATTAAAAATAAAATTAATTCCGGAGCTGAGTAATGCCGTCACAACCCCATGTTGTTAGTCGTTTTAGTGAAGAGATAATAGCTGGTAAAGAAAGCCGGAGAGACTGGTCTTCTGTGATTGGACCGCTGGATGGAGCCCTTGGATTGGCTGGACCTCTCTGCAATCTAGGATCTGAAAATAAAGAAAATAGAAGACAAAGTTCCTAGACGATAGGGAAAAGTTGGTTAGAAAATAAATTAAATGTTAGTTAAAAATGAAAGTTTTTTTTTTTTTTTTTTTTTTTTAGAATTATTAAGTTTTTTTGAAGAGATTTTTGGGTTTTTGGAAAGAGGATACCAGGAAAATAAAGGAAGAGAGATAACTCAGAGTAGGCCTAAGTTATCTCTGACGACCATCGGTTCTTTAGCATCTCGGCTTGTTGAAAGAAAGCTCGGAGTTCGTCGAGAGCAATGCCGTCTATTACTTTGTCAGCTGCCATGTTGCTAATAATAGATGTTACGTCCGTGATGACTACGGCTAGATTTCTCGAGTCACTTTTCTTGTGAGCCGGTGAGACGGGATTTGTGGGCGAGCCTGGCGGCCGGCTGGTCGGAGGAGGTCCCGTGGTCCTAAGGCCGGGGGGTTCCTTGGTGAGGACCGCTGGCGTTGGTCTTTCTTTGGCTTCCTGAAAAAGTTCAAATTTTTTTAGCACCACGTGCGGGAGCACGGACTTCGCTGGAGGCCGGTTGCTCCTGGAGAAGGTAATGGTGGGAATGATCTTTTTGCCTTTGATGTTGGGTCTCATTTTTTTTTTCTGAAGCTGGTGTTCAATGAAGACCGGGCATTTTCTGTAGCTGGCTGGGTGCGGACCAGAGCACAGAGCACACTCAGGTGGGTCAGATCCCCGCACTTTGCGGCATAGGCCCGGATCGTGGGACTCCGTGCACTTGACGCATCTGAAAGGCAGAGTGCAGGTAGCCGCAAAGTGCGAGAATCCAAGACACCGGTGACACTGAAAGGAGTGAAAGTTCTTGATGAATCGTTCCACAGTGACATCAAGATGGTGAAGGGATCTTAACTGGAAAATTTTTCTGTTTTCCTCGTTCTTTGGAAGTGAGATTTTCCAGACACCCGATTTCGTGTGCTTGGATTTCCTAAAAAGTTCAATTTTTTTTGTAGTGAAACCCAAGGTTTCTAGAGCTGATTTGATATCTTGAGCACGGGCCTGTTTTTCAAGGCCTGAACTGAACTGAATTAAAGTTGGTTTGCTGGTCCCGCGGCACAATTTTTTATGGCCGTTCTACCAGACTTATCCGCGGGCCACGAAGTACGTGACCTAATTTGGCTCGTGTGCGTGAATGTGTGAGTAAATGTGTGTTAGATGTAGTGTAGAGTCAAATTCGGGATTTTAAAGTTCAAGTTCCAGCCATTTCGAATTTTCCCTCAGGTAAAATGCCGCCGAGTCCAACCAGCATCTAGAAGAGAAAAAGAAAAAATGCCCCGTCCAACAGCGGGTGCCATTGGCCAAGGGCTCGCCTGCGCAGGATTGGCTATTGACCTGTGGAAGAAAAAAAGTCCAGTGGTGAAAAGGAAAAAGAGAAGAGATAGGGAATTTTTTTTCTTTTTTCAAAATTTTTGGAATTTTTTTTTTTTGGGTTTTTGAAATTTTTTGCCTAGAAGAAAAATAAAATAAATAGAAATAGTAAAAATAACATTTAGAAGGGGGACGCTACAAAAGAGAAGAGAAAAAAGAAAAGAGGAGGGTCCGGCCGGAGACGAGTTTCCAGGAATTAAGCGTTGGAGTCCTTCAACGCTTTTTGTTGACGGTGCCTTTCCTGGGCCCGTCGGCGCGATTCAGCCAGCTTTTCTCTGGTGCCGGGAGTTGCTAGGATGGCCGCGACGTATTCCTGAGTAGTAAATAACGTCATTCGGACCTCGTTGATTGCATCAGTTCTGGAGTGGCCGTCGACCTCAATCAGTTTGATCATGACGTCTTGGTAGGCTAATTTAAGTTTGTCCATAGGGTCTATGTCTGATTCGTCCAGACTGGTGTCCGGCGAATATGAAGTTGACACCTCTGCTGTTGACGGGATTTCGGCTTCAGGATTAGGCTTGGGAGTTGACATCGCTGCTTCCTGGATACCCTTCGTGGGTTTTGTGCGTTGTGTCTTCTCTGCCTGCTTGAAGTTCTTACTGTAGGGAGAGAAACTGCAATTTTTGTAATTTGCAGTATGGAATTTTTTGCAGTTTACGCACTGGGGTTTATCGACCCCGCGTACGTTCGTGCATTGCTTTGTGGCATGAGGCTTGATGCATTTGACGCACCGCTCGGGCTCGGAGCATCCAGAAGAGTGGTGGCCCCATCTTTGACATCTAAAACACATGATGTGTTTTGCTGCTCCGCGAGGCCGGAATTTCTCAACCTTGACTCGGAGATGGTCAAGCGATGTCAGGTTCAGGATCGCCTCGGAGTTCTGAGACTGGGGCATGTCTACCCTCCAGATGGGTAGTTTTGCGCCGTCCCTTCTTCTACGTAGCTGTTGAACCTTGACTGCTATATGTCCGCTAACCTGCAGGGAGAGAATAATGTCCTCGTCCGAGGACGAGGGGTCTAGCCCCTTAATGACATATCTGTCAGGGGTATCAGATTCTAGGGTGAACGAGTGATACTCGACACCCTTTTCCGTGAGGTACCTAGTGACGGTACGATGGTCATCTTCTGTGGTTGGGAAGACCAGGACCTTCCCGTTCTGAATCTTGGCATCAAATGAATGACTGCAGATAAGATCCAGTTCTGCAGCTAGGATCCTCCACTTTCCATTCGCCGAGACGAAGATAGGAGGGATTTTGCGTCTTTTACGCGTGTGGTTGGTCCGCTCAGATCAGGAGGCGGGGCTTCTGCGTCTCCCTCAGGGGAAGGCTTCTCAATTGGCTGTTCTGGAATATTGGGCGGAGTCAGCGTTTCATCTGATGATGCCGCGCTTTCCTCGAGCAGCGTCGTATTTCCCGATGGCGGGAAGGGGACCGGAGAGAAGATCGGGGCACCGGCATCCTCTGGAGGACTTTCCGAAGCCTTTTTCTTATTTGGTTTCGATCGCTTCCTGACGACTTCGCAATGGGTCGCGTCCGCGATCACAGTCATGAGATAAAAGTTATCTATCAGCTCCGTTCTTGCGTTGATTTTCTCTGCCTCGGATGTCAGCTTTTTGGACTTCTTGAAGAGTTCATAAGTCGACCTAAAAAGGGAGAAAGTTTTGCAGGAGCGTTTGGTGGTAGTTGTATCCAGAATTTCCTCTATCTGTTCCTTACTCAGCCCAAACATGAGCTGAGCGATTGCCTCAACTAGTTCGGTGACTCTTTCGTTTGGCTTTTTGTCTTCGACATATTTTCTGGAGATGTCACCAAGGTGTCTCCAGAGGGCCTCCTTCTCCGGGACCAATCTAGCATGTAAGAGGCAGCATTGTAGAACGCCGCTCTTCATTATCCCGGTTAGGACAGGCTGCTTGGCACGTACGGGTCCGTGTACCTGAAAATAGAATAATAGGAAAATGCGGAGCAAAAGAATATGCGACCGCACTCCACGAGATGTACGCTTTTTTTCAAGGCCTCGGAGGAGGATCGAGAAAAGACTGGATCTTTTTTCTTTGGGCTGCACTATTCGCCCTTCCTTTCGGAGCCAGTCCCGTGCCAAGAGCAGGTCATTTTCCGACTGAAAGAGAATTTCAATCTGGTTATCTGAAATGGAAGCAGAAAATGGGTCGGCGCAAATTCTCGTAAGGTGAATGTCTGTACCAATCCAATTTCCTGTGCTTTCAATGGAGATGGACCATTTCTTCGTCGTTGCATCTGATTGGCTGTTGCGTTCGGCTTGACCAATAGGGTTCGTTGTGTCATCTGGGACGGGGATATCGCATCCGGGTGAGCTAGAAGAGGCTGACGCAGGATCTCCAGTTACAGGAACAGAGGATGCCATGTGTCCTTCAGAAGAAGCATACGGGACAGGACTAGTCCCATCCCGTAGCTCTTCTGGTTCCATCGGAGATTTTCCCACAGCTTCTTGGGTGGGTGGTGGCTGCTCAGCGATTACCTCGAGTGCCAACGGATCAGCACTCGGATCAGGAGATCTGAAAAGACGGGAGTTGACCTCGTGCGGATCAGGCTGGGTCTGGTCCGTGAGGATTTGAGACGAATCTACGTCTTCGTAGAGGATGCATTTAGACCCCTCAAGGTCCTTGAGTTTGACAACCAGGTCCTTGCAGTAGCTATGACTGGATTGATCAATGACAAATTCAATGAATTGCCGTTCAAGTTCACAGCGGATCTCTTTGTTGGCCCATGACTTAGTGTCCTTGGAGTGATAACCCAGTAGGTTTACTGCTTGGCACTGGAGATGCGGGTCATCTGCTACCTCCTCGCGAGTACGGAGATTCCAGTTCCGCCGAGTAGAGTCTACTTCCGCGAAGTATTTCATCCATTCGATTGAATGCTTAGAAAAGGCACCATGGTGTAGATAACACTGGTATTCCTTTGCGGGAGCAGGCGCTGGCTTGGGTGCGGCTTGCCTCGGCTTCTTTTTGGACCTTGCCATGACAGGTTACCTAAAAGAAAGCTGGAAGTAAAAAGAAATGGCTCCCTAGACGGAGCGAGCAAAAACACGTCTGTCCCCTACGAGAGCTGGGGCGCGTGTTCTCTTCACCTCTGCGGAATGCGAGAATTTTGTGCCGAGTCCTGCCCTCAGGGCTATTGCAGCGGCTTACAAAAGGCCTGGCAGCTAAGTGTCAATGGGCCAAGAAATAAATTTCTTGACCCAAGGGCCATGGTCAAAGTTGAGTTGAATCCGCTAGTGAAATTTAAATTTCGTAATTTTTTGCAGAGTTGCACAAAAGTGCCGGGGGGGAGAATTTAGTGAACAATGCGACAGGAATATGAGTCGTGGTAAATTTTGAAGAGTGGATCTGTATCTCGGAATTAAAAAGAGAATTAATTCCGGAGCTGAGTAATGCCGTCACAACCCCATGTTGTTAGTCGTTTTAGTGAAGAGATAATAGCTGGTGAAGAGAGCCGGAGAGACTGGTCTTCTGTGATTGGACCGCTGGATGGAGCCCTTGGATTGGCTGGACCTCTCTGCAATCTAGGATCTGAAAATAAAGAAAATAGAAGACAAAGTTCCTAGACGATAGGGAGAATAACACGAACACACACACACACGAGCCCCCGGACACCGTTGGGGACGGACGCATAAATTTTTTGCTCCTGAAATGATAGCTTAACTTATCATCTACGGCCCGTACTCAGTCGGAGCCTTAATATATTCTTAATGTTCAAACTTAAATTACTTTAAACTGTCTTAACATAATAACAACTAAAATGTCTAGTAAGATTAAAATTCGCTGTTTCTTTCACGACATTGTGATGGACTCGCAAAACTGGAGATGGTCTGACGTGGTCCAACTGTCCGAGGATCCAGAAGCCGAGGTCAAAGCTCGAGCCAAAGCTGCCAAAGAACTCCTCAGGTTCACTGAGAGGAAATTCTCAGCTTTCCAGAGAATGAAAAGGCATGCAAATCTCCAACAAACTTGTAAAGGTGATGCGGTCCTTCGCAAGGTCCTGGATTACAGCAGGATGAAACCCGTGGGAAATGGATCGATAAATCCAGATGAAATCCACTGGGCCACTTTTAGCGAACTTCTTGACGTGCACAGATGCGGACTTGCTACTGTGAAAGCCCAGATAGGTCATACTGACGCTCTGGAACTTCAAGATTTCCTGGAACTCCAGGCGAATCAAACAGGCAGGAAGCCGCTTAAAAAACGGGAAAAAGCCGGAGACGAAGCTACATCTCGTCAAAGCAATGCACACCACACAGCATTGCACAAGAGCGGCCAATCGCAAAACGGCAGCAACACAGAGGCCCCGCCTACCACCGAAGCTTGTGTCGGAACCAAGCGGATGCCGGGACGAGCGGAGGACGGGAAAGAACGTCGGAGGACACAGAGTGAGTACGGGGAAACCCAGGAAAGCTTAGCTGGACCACCGAGGCTTCCAACTGACCTCCCGCGCCCTGCGCGCCCCGATGGGATCCTAGACCGAGCCGAGGACAGCGACGGCCAAGGCAAATCTTTCTCCGTTGAAATTCGAATAGAAGGTAGCTGGTTCAATCTGGCGCCATCTATTGAACTAAAGTGCAAATCTAAGTTCGAAGTGAAATTTCTGAAAGACAGCTATAGAATTTTGCTCCAGAACTCTATAGATCGAGATTCTGTGCTCCAGATATGCCGAGAAAAAGGCATAGAAATCCTCAATTATACGAAGGAAGAAAAAAGCACCGCCAACTACGTGCTAAGAGGCCTCGACCCAAACACGAGCGCCATAGACATACAGAACGAACTGGAAAAAATGGGGTTCAAAATTCTAAACATTTTCCAGCTCTCAACGTTAAGACGTAACCGTCCAAGAAAACGTATTGCGTTCTGGAAAATCACGATTCCAAGGGACGACAACATCACAAGATTTGCAAATCTGTCCCACTTAAGACATGTTATCGTCGGCGTCGCGCCTTACAAAAAGAGGGCCACCCTCCCGGAGCCTAAAAGGTGCATTCGGTGCCAGCGATGGACCCACACAGAGAAAGACTGTTCGTTCCCCCCCAGATGCATTAAGTGTACGGACTCACACCCCGGGAAACCGTGCGGAAAAGTCACCGGCCAAGATCCCCCGACCTGTGTGAACTGTGGGAAAAATCATCCGGCGTCATATCGAAACTGTGCGGCTTACAAGGCAGCCGAAGAGTCCCTAAAAGCCGAAGCCAACCGACCGGCAGAAAAGCGCAAACCACCAGCGCCCAAGGATAAGATCAATCCGATCACCGTGACGAAATCGTCAAAAAAATACGGGACATCTTCTTTTTTGCCAGATAGTGTGTGGAAAAACTTTCACATGGCCCGCGGATCGACACGCGCCAGTGACGGGAACGAGACAACCATACGTCCAAGCCCGCAGAACAGCCAAGCCAGCACCGCCACGACCCACGGTGCAAGTCGCGTCCAAAAAGCGACCGGAAAAGCTAAGTCCAGACCACCGGGACAAAACAGCAAAAAATCTACTGAGTTGGCAAAAAACTCTGACATTGAAAAAGCCCAAGCTAGCCGGGATCCAACAGAGTCCAATCTCAAGGACTTCAGTGCACAGCCAAAAAAAGTGCAGAAAAACTCTGAAAAAATCCAGGCCAAGCCGAAGCAAAAAATTTCAGAGTCCCGCTCTACGGACCTTGGAGCGTCTACGGACTTCAGAGAAAACTTTGAAAAATCTTCACGGCAGAACGCCCCCAGAAGCCTGCCATCCAGCGAACCGGCAGAACCAGGTGCCGAGACTCCGACGGCCACATCCGCAGACGAACTAGCGGATGCCTCTGACTCTGGGTCGGCCATAAGCCTAAACTCAACGTACGAAATGTTCGAGTTCGCGAAATCCTGCCTCGAGGATATAATGAAGTTGGACTCTGGCAAAGAGAAGAGAGCCGTTGTCAACAAATTTCTCGTCGAAGCCGGAAATATCCTGGTTAAAGACTGATGATAAGGGGCTCTCTGACTCTATTTTATTTCAGCATTTTTTATTTAATCAGATTTTTCTCAACTTTTCTACTTTTCTTTTCACCCATCTTTTTCTTTCAAAAAATCAAAAAAAACCCTTCTTCAAAAAAACTTAAAAATTTGTGAGAAAAAAAAAAAAAAAATTGTGCTTTATTTTATTTTTGTGTGACTTCTTCCATTTTCTGAACTTTGAAAAATAATATACTAATTCTATCTCTGAATTTTCTCTTCTTGTTGCTAACCATATCGATTACAGGTCCAGCCAACCAGGGATCGAGACCGCACCAGCCAATCCCGTGCGAGCAGAGGCGAAGTTACCTTGTCGCTTCCGAACTTCTTCACAGCGAAACATAATCGTAATGGTACTAATACAAGAAGGTTGCTGCCAGCATTTTACCTGCAAAATTCGTTTAAATTTAATATTAATTTAAACAGGACCATGACCTTATCATTTTTCCCAAAATTGACAACTTTCCAATACACATGCACTTTTAATTTACACATACTCCCTTGTCTTTCTCTTCATACGTAGTCCCCGTGGCTACAGTTTGTAAGCCCGCAGATGGTTCCCTTGAACCAGGCCCGGGAGATAAAAGTTTAATTCTGGTCTGGTCTGGTAGACGATAGGGAAAAGTTGGTTATAAAATAAATTAAATGTTAGTTAAAAATGAAAGTTTTTTTTTTTTTTTTTGGAATTATTAAGTTTTTTTTGAAGAGATTTTTGGGTTTTTGGAAAGAGGATACCAGGAAAATAAAGGAAGAGAGATAACTCAGAGTAGGCCTAAGTTATCTCTGACGACCATCGGTTCTTTAGCATCTCGGCTTGTTGAAAGAAAGCTCGGAGTTCGTCGAGAGCAATGCCGTCTATTACTTTGTCAGCTGCCATGTTGCTAATAATAGATGTTACGTCCGTGATGACTACGGCTAGATTTCTCGAGTCACTTTTCTTGTGAGCCGGTGAGACGGGATTTGTGGGCGAGCCTGGCGGCCGGCTGGTCGGAGGAGGTCCCGTGGTCCTAAGGCCGGGGGGTTCCTTGGTGAGGACCGCTGGCGTTGGTCTTTCTTTGGCTTCCTGAAAAAGTTCAAATTTTTTTAGCACCACGTGCGGGAGCACGGACTTCGCTGGAGGCCGGTTGCTCCTGGAGAAGGTAATGGTGGGAATGATCTTTTTGCCTTTGATGTTGGGTCTCATTTTTTTTTTCTGAAGCTGGTGTTCAATGAAGACCGGGCATTTTCTGTAGCTGGCTGGGTGCGGACCAGAGCACAGAGCACACTCAGGTGGGTCAGATCCCCGCACTTTGCGGCATAGGCCCGGATCGTGGGACTCCGTGCACTTGACGCATCTGAAAGGCAGAGTGCAGGTAGCCGCAAAGTGCGAGAATCCAAGACACCGGTGACACTGAAAGGAGTGAAAGTTCTTGATGAATCGTTCCACAGTGACATCAAGATGGTGAAGGGATCTTAACTGGAAAATTTTTCTGTTTTCCTCGTTCTTTGGAAGTGAGATTTTCCAGACACCCGATTTCGTGTGCTTGGATTTCCTAAAAAGTTCAATTTTTTTTGTAGTGAAACCCAAGGTTTCTAGAGCTGATTTGATATCTTGAGCACGGGCCTGTTTTTCAAGGCCTCGGAGGAGGATCGAGAAAAGACTGGATCTTTTTTCTTTGGGCTGCACTATTCGCCCTTCCTTTCGGAGCCAGTCCCGTGCCAAGAGCAGGTCATTTTCCGACTGAAAGAGAATTTCAATCTGGTTATCTGAAATGGAAGCAGAAAATGGGTCGGCGCAAATTCTCGTAAGGTGAATGTCTGTACCAATCCAATTTCCTGTGCTTTCAATGGAGATGGACCATTTCTTCGGAGTTGCATCTGATTGGCTGTTGCATTCGGCTTGACCAATAGGGTTCGTTGTGTCATCTGGGACGGGGATATCGCATCCGGGTGAGCTAGAAGAGGCTGACGCAGGATCTCCAGTTACGGGAACAGAGGATGCCATGTGTCCTTCAGAAGAAGCATACGGGACAGGACTAGTCCCATCCCGTAGCTCTTCTGGTTCCATCGGAGATTCTCCCCCAGCTTCTTGGGTGGGTGGTGGCTGCTCAGCGATTACCTCGAGTGCCAACGGATCAGCACTCGGATCAGGAGATCTGAAAAGACGGGAGTTGACCTCGTGCGGATCAGGCAGGGTCTGGTCCGTGAGGATTTGAGACGAATCTACGTCTTCGTAGAGGATGCATTTATACCCCTCAAGGTCCTTGAGTTTGACAACCAGGTCCTTGCAGTAGCTGTGACTGGATTGATCAATGACAAATTCAATGAATTGCCGTTCAAGTTCACAGCGGATCTCTTTGTTGGCCCATGACTTAGTGTCCTTGGAATGATAACCCAGTAGGTTTACTGCTTGGCACTGGAGATGCGGGTCATCTGCTACCTCCTCGCGAGTACGGAGATTCCAGTTCCGCCGAGTAGAGTCTACTTCCGCGAAGTATTTCATCCATTCGATTGAATGCTTAGAAAAGGCACCATGGTGTAGATAACACTGGTATTCCTTTGCGGGAGCAGGCGCTGGCTTGGGTGCGGCTTGCCTCGGCTTCTTTTTGGACCTTGCCATGACAGGTTACCTAAAAGAAAGCTGGAAGTAAAAAGAAATGGCTCCCTAGACGGAGCGAGCAAAAACACGTCTGTCCCCTACGAGAGCTGGGGCGCGTGTTCTCTTCACCTCTGCGGAATGCGGAATGCGAGAATTTTGTGCCGAGTCCTGCCCTCAGGGCTATTGCAGCGGCTTACAAAAGGCCTGGCAGCTAAGTGTCAATGGGCCAAGAAATAAATTTCTTGACCCAAGGGCCATGGTCAAAGTTGAGTTGAATCCGCTAGTGAAATTTAAATTTCGTAATTTTTTGCAGAGTTGCACAAAAGTGCCGGGGGGGAGAATTTAGTGAACAATGCGACAGGAATATGAGTCGTGGTAAATTTTGAAGAGTGGATCTGTATCTCGGAATTAAAAAGAGAATTAATTCCGGAGCTGAGTAATGCCGTCACAACCCCATCCAGACCAGACCAGAATTAAACTTTTCCTCCCGGGCCTGGCTCAATGGAGCCATCTGCGGGCTTACAAATTGTAGCCACGGGGACTACGTGTGAAGAGAAAGACAAGAGAGTATGTGTAAAAAAGTGCATGTGTAATGAGAAAGTTTGTCAAATTTGGGGTTTGGTCAATAATTAACGACTGGTCTGGTATCGCGCCTGCAGGTAGAATGCGCCACAACCTTCTGCTAGTATTGTTAACAAGTAGAAGAAGACAGAGAAGTGAGCTGTGAAGACGAGGAGACCTCTTTTTGCAAAAGAAATTTTTTTTTTTTTTTTTTTTGAAGTTTTTTGAGTTTTCTGAATATGCGACAACTTCTGCTTTTCCAGTAGTGTAGTGAGCTTCCGTCAGAACAATGCGACAAGTTGTGGTGACCTAGAGTGAAGGAGAGAGTGCAAGAAAAAGAGGGGGGATAGAAGAAAAATTAGTACTTGTTAGGGGGGGGAGAGAGGTGACAAAGTAAAGGAGGGAAGACATGAATTTGATATACACAAACAAGCAACAACAAACAGTAGTATTCTCTTGCTCTTGATGCCGATTTGAAATTATGGGTACCATGGTATGAGAAGTTTCCACCCCCATTGGGGTAAATTATGAGAATTATTTTATTTATATATGCTTGCTAAAAAATATTTCCGGAGTAGTAGATATTCCCTGATTAAATGTTTTCCCTCTCGTTGGGGTGAGCTTATGGGAATTATGTAATTTATACAAGCTTGCAAAAATTCCTGGGGTAATATATGTTCCTTGATTAAATATGGTTAAGTATAATATGTACAGTGTAGCTAGAGCTGGGATC
Source organism: Pholcus phalangioides (assembly GCF_987345545.1). Classification (NCBI taxonomy): domain Eukaryota; kingdom Metazoa; phylum Arthropoda; class Arachnida; order Araneae; family Pholcidae; genus Pholcus; species Pholcus phalangioides. The sequence goes on along the minus strand of NW_028301617.1, from coordinate 9,948,220 downwards.
CCCTTCAGCACGGTTCAATTCCGCTCAGCTGTGAGCCGTGTCGGGCGAGCGGTCGCTCCTATATTTACATGTTGTCATGGGAGGCCGACTTTACTCCCTAAGCCTTTTCCGCTAGGCCTTTTTTGGCGTATGTGAGGGAAGCCCTCCGCTACTATAATAGTAATAAAAAGTTTCTCTTTTTTTTTTCCTCCTTCAGCGCCCTCTGACGAGAGAGAGGCAAGTTGGGAGAGCAGTTTTGGCTCCGTGCCAAGCGCTTTTTCTCTTTTCTTTCCCTTCTTTTTCTCGCTCCGTGACCTTGTAGAGGCCGTTCGTGACGTCAGAGGAGAAGAGAGAGAGCTATTTCTCTCTCTTTTCTGCTGCTTGGTGTTTCTTTTCCCCATCCATCGATCAGTTCATGTTGTTTGTTTACAAGAAGGGAGTGGGAACGCCCCCTTATGGAAGTGGTGTGTTTATCGGCTCGTGCTATGGAGGTTATGGTACTGGGTGCTCGAAAAGTATGTTGGACACAAGGAGCTAGAGCTCGTGCCATTGTAGTTGCCTAATTTGTTTGGGCCTTCTATATTTCCATTGTTCATTAACGTCATAATCTACAATTATTCGGATATGTGGGTACGTTGACTCGCTCATTCGGTCGAATTGGCTTTGATTTAGGCGGAGTATATATGGCCAGAGATGTGAGATTTGCAAATCTGCTCTGATATTAATGTTCCGGAGATACCAAGGTGCGTGAAGAAGTTGCCTTAGTATTTTATTTTGTCTTGTTTGGAGTCCTTTAATATTTAGTTTGCGGGCATGGGCCCATACCGGGGAGGCATATAGCATTGTGGGTCGAAGAATGGATTTGTAAAGGATTATTTTATTGTGTGTTGTTAGTTGTGCTTGAGGGAAAGTGATTCGATTGAGCATGCCCATGATTCCAACAGTTTTATTCCGGGCCATTTGAACATGCTCTCTGAAGAGAAGTTTTTTGTCGAGTATGCACCCGAGGTATTTAATGTGTGTGACTGGGTTCAGTCTGTGTCCCCCAAACGCAAGTGCGTATCTAGGTAATTTAGTTCTACGCGCAAACCACATGAACTTGCATTTGTCGTAGTTCATTCGCACATCAGAATTTACGCACCATTGTTCTATGTCGTGGGCAGCATCTTGGAGATTCCAAAGGGCATATGCAGGGTTTCTACTGCTGCATAGAATCGCTGCGTCATCGGCAAATAGTGCAAGTATACCATTTCTGGGCGTAGGGAAATCGTTGATATATAGTAAGAAGAGCTGTGGGCCCAGGACGCTGCCCTGTGGGACGGAGGCCCGTACGGGTCTGGTGGTTGATAGCTCTTGATCTATTTTGACCTGGAAGGTACGGCCCATCAGATAATTGTAGAAAAAGAGTACGTAGTGTGGTGGAAACCTCAGGGCGATGAGTTTCGAGAGTAGGGTGGCTATTTCGCACTTATCAAAGGCTTTAGCTATATCGCAAAAAAGAGCGGCCACTGTGTCTGTGTAATTGAATGCGTTTGTAATATATTCCGTGACTCTTAGTAGCTGTGTTACGCATGAGTGTTCGGGACGGAATCCATGCTGCTCTGGTCTGATTATATTATTAGTTTCTATATGTTGCGAGAGCCTTGCCGCTACAACTCTTTCGTAGAGTTTGGAGAAGTTTTTTAAGAGCGATATTGGGCGGTACGATGTCGCTTCTTCTGGGTTTGTGCCGGGCTTGTGTATCGCCTTGATTATGGCGTGTTTCCAGGGGGTTGGGAAAAAGTTTGTTTTCAGTGATGCATTGAAGATGTGCAAAAGTGAGGAAAGATGGGCCGGGGCCATTAGTTTGAGAGCTTTATTGCTTATATGGTCCGCCCCCGGAGCTTTTTTTGCATCAAGATTTTTAATAAGGTTTTTTATTTCATCTTCAGTGGTGAGGTCCATGTGGTCTGTGCCTTGTGCCCTGTGTGAGAGTATGTACGCGGTCACTCTTTGGCAGGTGGCTATTGTTTCTTGTCTTGTTTGTACTCTGTTAGGAGTGAATTGTTGTTCGTACGCATCTGCAAATGTTTCTGCTATTTCTTGGGGGGCGAAAACAAAGTGGTTTCCTTTTTTAATTTTTGTAATTCGCGATGTGGGGGGTCTGCATATTCGCCAGGCCTTCCATAAGTTGCCGTTTTCGGCAGTGGCATTTCCGACGAAATCTGTAAAGCGATCGTTGGTGAAGTTAGCGACATCCCTTTTAATTTCGCTTTGGAGTTTGTTTAGGAGAATTTTGTCAATGCGTTTGCGGTATCTCTGCCAGTTTTTCCGAATTCTGTTTTTGAATTTTATTTTTTGAAGAATGTCGTTTGGCAGCCCGTATCTGTGGTCCGAGAAGTGTATTTCCTCCGACGCCTGTTCTATCGCTTCTTGGAAGCGAGTGGTGATTTGGGTGACCGCTTCGTTTATTTGCGTTGGTGTTGTCTCTTCTATGTGAATTATGTCGTCATCTTCAGTTAGCTCCTGGAATTTAGTCCAGTTTACCCTTTTTAATATCCTCTTAGTTCTGGGTATTTGGTGGTCTATTTCAAAATAGACAGGGTTATGTGGTGAATTGAGTATGATTTTGGTATGGGTGTGTATGTCGTGTAAAAAATTTTTTGAGATTCCGAAGTCAATTATGTCTGGTTCATACCTAGGGCAGCTTGGGATATGTGTTGGAATGGGTGTTGAGTGTACTTGAAGAAATTTATTCATGCAATAGCGTCTAAGGGCTGCTCCATGCTTGTTTCGTTTTTTGCTGTGAAAGAGTGGGTCTTTAGAGTTCCAGTCGCCCCCAATGAAGACTGGTTTGGTTGTGTTGAATATTGCATTCAGAAGATCAGTATCAATCTTATTTCTGGGCGGCTTGTATATTGCACAAAATATGAATTGTCTATTGTTTATGTGCACTTCGACTGCTACTGCCTCCATTTCTGTTGAAGGGGGGAGAGTGATGTTCAGAAAGGGAAAAGAGTTTCTCACGAGAACTGCGACTCCGCCCCCTCGATTGTGCAATCGATCTTTGCGGGCTATTGAGAAGCCCGGAAGCTTCGGGTCGTTACTTGGGAGCAGCCAGGTTTCAGATAGAAGGATTATGTCAACCTGGGTTCTATGAACTTCATCCTGGAGCTCTTTCAGGTTGTCCCTGAGTCCGTTGCAGTTCCAGGCCATTGCCCTTAGGGGCCTGGGGGGGGCGTTAATTATTTGCGCTATTGTTGAGGAGTGTGTGTAACAAGGTAATTAAAATTTGAATGTTTTCCTTGTTGAGGTTCTGTAATTGCTGAAGAAGCTCAACTGGTATGTTGTTTGTTTTGGTTTCGTTTTCTTGTATGGGCAGTTGGGATAATTGTTGTTCGGGTTGACTGCTTGTTTGGGTATTATTTCCTTGTGCGGGCTCAGGCGGTGTCTCCTGGGCCAAATTTGTCTTGGGTGAGGGCTCCATTGATTTGTTGCTCACTGGGGGTGTTAATTCCTCGTGGGCATCCTCGAAAATTTCCTCATCAGAGTCAATCTCCTCGGTTCCTATGACATAGTAATTATATGCCGCTTTTGCGGCTTGCTTGCTTGTGTTCATTTTCCCAAGTCGTTCTTTCATTGTATGCAATTGTTGTATTTCTATTCCTTCTGCCATGGGTGGGGCACCTGGAAAAATTCGTGCGTGAAGTTCGGATTGTTTGATCTTGAGGTCATTTATGTAATCATTTGTTTTTCTTGGTGATTGTGTTATGTGCGGCTCATCAGCTGGCCCTTGGGGCCGGGATGTGCGAATTGTAATTGTTTGAGTGCCCAGTTCAAAGTTTTCATCTCCATCAATTTGGGGCTGTACAGTTTCGGGCAACTGGTCCCCTGCCGGCGGTTGGCTTCCTGGGAGAGGGGGAAAGTCCTCTTCACAGGGGGGGCGAAGATGTAGGGGGAGAAGTGGGGTAAAAATTCGCCCCTTTTCTTGTTTGCGGGCATTGGGATGCCTTGGGCAACCTGGGAACGTAGCAGTGTGCGGGCCGCCACAGAACGCACATCGAATTTTTCTCCTATCGCCCTTGTCCTTGCAGTTTTTGGTTTCATGCGGCCCTGAACAGAAGGCGCATACTGCCCGGCCCTTACAGAAAAGGGCCGTGTGGTTGAAGGCCATACAGCGACGGCATTGTATGGGTGCAGCATTCCCTCGATATCTTTCGATATCTATTGGTATGCCCGCGATTTCCTTGATGTTGGCAAAGTGTTTGTTTGCAACTGTTATTTCGATTAAAAATAGTGGCATGGGTCTATTCGCTGCCCTTGTGGTCATGTTTGCAATTTTAACTGTTTCAACGTTTTGCTTTATAAGTTCCGCCTTTATTTCCTCGGGTCGGACGTTGGCCGGTAGCCCGCGGATGACAAATTTTAGTGTTTTTTCTGTGAATCTCTGGTAAGTGTGATATTCAAATTTTCTTTCGTCAAAGAACTTAGTTGCAGTTCTGTGATCATTTTCAGTATACACCTCAACAATAAGTGAGTTTTGTGCTGGGGTAGAAAGAGGCGGAACTTCGCACAGTGCCCTGAGGGCGCCAAAGTCCGTGAGCCAAGTGTTCCCCCATTTTCTAAGAATAATTTGAGGGATATTCTTTTTTCTTCGTGGGCGACGTAATACAGGCTGGAAGCCTTCATTATCTATGTTGTTTTCATCAATTTCGCCCTCTTCGTTCAATGGAATCGTGGGGGGAATATTTGTGTTTACGTTTTGTGCTGCTGTCAGCGAGTGGGCGTTCCCTGTTGTTGTGTTTGGGATCGGGTGGGCGTTGTCCGCCGGATCAGTGGGGGCGTCTCCCACTGGTATGTTATTACTTGGGTGGGCGTTCCCTGTCGAATTTGTGGTAACGTCAGTGTTTGTTGATGTTCCGGCCCCCGTGTCGATAGGGGGGCAAATTGGTGACTTAGGGGTCACATTTGTTTCATCCGCCGCTAATGTATTTTGGTTGCCGTTTCCATTCGTTGCACTTGAATGCTCCGCGTTATGTGTGGCGAAGATCTGTTCTTGTTGCGGGCTGTCAGCCGAAGTAATGCTCTGAGCTGATGAGCTGTTTGGAGCCGAAGAGCCGGAATTTGAGCTCGAGCTATTTTGGCTCATAGAGGTGCTTTTTGACGATGATTCCGCCGAGGTGTTATGCGATTTATCCTCGGAGATTGTGGTTCGTTGTGTTTCAGAAGATTTGTCCTCTTCTTCATTAATTATGGGCGTATTTTCAGTTAAATTTAGTCTAAGATTTATCCCACTGTTCGTGGACGTTCCGGACCCTTGGGTCAAATTTTTGGTGCTTTCGCTTAGGTTGACAGATCTCATTGAGTCTGATGAGCTACCAGGGGCTGTTGAGCTCCCCGAATTTTGAGTTTCCCTCTTTTTTTTACCCTTCTTTTTTAGTTTCTTTTTCCTTTTTTCGTTCCCCGAGGGAGGGGGGTCCGAGTCACCTTGTGCGAGGGGGGTGGATGTGAGTTTCCTTTTAAAAAGGAGAGCCCGCTTGTGGCTACATGAGTTCGTCTCCAGATATTCCATAAGGTTTCTGGCATCACAGAACAGCCCCTCAAGGCCCGTAAGGGCCACTTCACCCTTCCCTTCCTGTTCCAACCGGTAATATTTAATTACTAGGCACTCTAGTTTTTGTTCGAATTTACAGCTGTTATGAGCGATGTTATTACCCATTACGAGGGTTTTCAGCTTTTCGATCCATGGGAGGAACAGCTTCCCAAATTCGGCCCGTGGCCCGGACTCGTCGAGGTCCGTCGTAAGCATGCGCATTTTAGTGATGGCATCGGCGCCATTCTGATCGGCATATGGGCATATTAGTCCCATTTTTTCACAAGAGCACATGCAAGAGAATACCACTCACCTTGCTGTTACTTACCTAGTGGAATTCATGTCACTGAAGTTCCATGCTAGATGTACGGTGATGGTAAGATGGGGGGAGAAAACACAGTGGGGGAAAAAACGTGGATTCTATGGCTAGCGCGCCGCTATCTAGCAGGCCACGCCAGCCTTGGCCCTCACTAGAATATGTTCACTTTTTCTTTTTTTTTTGGCTATTGTCAAAAATATGTACTGAGAGCATTGAAAGCTCTGACCCGTCCAGCCTGTGCCTAGGGTCCGGTGGTGTCCCCTCGGAGGGGCGGATTTCCTCCTGCCCTCACCGCCTACGGGAGAACTGCACTGCACGTCGTTATGTCTGAAGGTTTTCCGCACGTCCGTTCGCAACCAGTTCTCGTTCAGGTGTGTTGAAAAAAAGTGTTGAGTGTGAAAAAAAGCGTCACAACCCCATGTTGTTAGTCGTTTTAGTGAAGAGATAATAGCTGGTGAAGAGAGCCGGAGAGACTGGTCTTCTGTGATTGGACCGCTGGATGGAGCCCTTGGATTGGCTGGACCTCTCTGCAATCTAGGATCTGAAAATAAAGAAAATAGAAGACAAAGTTCCTAGACGATAGGGAAAAGTTGGTTATAAAATAAATTAAATGTTAGTTAAAAATGAAAGTTTTTTTTTTTTTTTTTTGGAATTATTAAGTTTTTTTTTGAAGAGATTTTTGGGTTTTTGGAAAGAGGATACCAGGAAAATAAAGGAAGAGAGATAACTCAGAGTAGGCCTAAGTTATCTCTGATGACCATCGGTTCTTTAGCATCTCGGCTTGTTGAAAGAAAGCTCGGAGTTCGTCGAGAGCAATGCCGTCTATTACTTTGTCAGCTGCCATGTTGCTAATAATAGATGTTACGTCCGTGATGACTACGGCTAGATTTCTCGAGTCACTTTTCTTGTGAGCCGGTGAGACGGGATTTGTGGGCGAGCCTGGCGGCCGGCTGGTCGGAGGAGGTCCCGTGGTCCTAAGGCCGGGGGGTTCCTTGGTGAGGACCGCTGGCGTTGGTCTTTCTTTGGCTTCCTGAAAAAGTTCAAATTTTTTTAGCACCACGTGCGGGAGCACGGACTTCGCTGGAGGCCGGTTGCTCCTGGAGAAGGTAATGGTGGGAATGATCTTTTTGCCTCTGATGTTGGGTCTCATCATTTTTTTTTTCTGAAGCTGGTGTTCAATGAAGACCGGGCATTTCCTGTAGCTGGCTGGGTGCGGACCAGAGCACAGAGCACACTCAGGTGGGTCAGATCCCCGCACTTTGCGGCATAGGCCCGGATCGTGGGACTCCGTGCACTTGACGCATCTGAAAGGCAGAGTGCAGGTAGCCGCAAAGTGCGAGAATCCAAGACACCGGTGGCACTGAAAGGAGTGAAAGTTCTTGATGAATCGTTCCACAGTGACATCAAGATGGTGAAGGGATCTTAACTGGAAAATTTTTCTGTTTTCCTCGTTCTTTGGAAGTGAGATTTTCCAGACACCCGATTTCGTGTGCTTGGATTTCCTAAAAAGTTCAATTTTTTTTGTAGTGAAACCCAAGGTTTCTAGAGCTGATTTGATATCTTGAGCACGGGCCTGTTTTTCAAGGCCTCGGAGGAGGATCGAGAAAAGACTGGATCTTTTTTCTTTGGGCTGCACTATTCGCCCTTCCTTTCGGAGCCAGTCCCGTGCCAAGAGCAGGTCATTTTCCGACTGAAAGAGAATTTCAATCTGGTTATCTGAAATGGAAGCAGAAAATGGGTCGGCGCAAATTCTCGTAAGGTGAATGTCTGTACCAATCCAATTTCCTGTGCTTTCAATGGAGATGGACCATTTCTTCGTCGTTGCATCTGATTGGCTGTTGCGTTCGGCTTGACCAATAGGGTTCGTTGTGTCATCTGGGACGGGGATATCGCATCCGGGTGAGCTAGAAGAGGCTGACGCAGGATCTCCAGTTACAGGAACAGAGGATGCCATGTGTCCTTCAGAAGAAGCATACGGGACAGGACTAGTCCCATCCCGTAGCTCTTCTGGTTCCATCGGAGATTTTCCCACAGCTTCTTGGGTGGGTGGTGGCTGCTCAGCGATTACCTCGAGTGCCAACGGATCAGCACTCGGATCAGGAGATCTGAAAAGACGGGAGTTGACCTCGTGCGGATCAGGCTGGGTCTGGTCCGTGAGGATTTGAGACGAATCTACGTCTTCGTAGAGGATGCATTTAGACCCCTCAAGGTCCTTGAGTTTGACAACCAGGTCCTTGCAGTAGCTATGACTGGATTGATCAATGACAAATTCAATGAATTGCCGTTCAAGTTCACAGCGGATCTCTTTGTTGGCCCATGACTTAGTGTCCTTGGAGTGATAACCCAGTAGGTTTACTGCTTGGCACTGGAGATGCGGGTCATCTGCTACCTCCTCGCGAGTACGGAGATTCCAGTTCCGCCGAGTAGAGTCTACTTCCGCGAAGTATTTCATCCATTCGATTGAATGCTTAGAAAAGGCACCATGGTGTAGATAACACTGGTATTCCTTTGCGGGAGCAGGCGCTGGCTTGGGTGCGGCTTGCCTCGGCTTCTTTTTGGACCTTGCCATGACAGGTTACCTAAAAGAAAGCTGGAAGTAAAAAGAAATGGCTCCCTAGACGGAGCGAGCAAAAACACGTCTGTCCCCTACGAGAGCTGGGGCGCTTCTCTGTGTTTGAGTGTTGGGGTCAATGACATCGGGACGATATCGGAGCGTGTCAGGTGTGTGGGTGGGTGTGGGTGTGGAATGTATCGTTAAATATTTATCGATGACGTACTTCCGGAGCTTTTTTCCATTGAAATTAGTTGTGTTACTGAAGAAGATTGGGCTTTTGCAGTTCCAGTCGCCTATGGCAAGAACCGGCATATGTGTATTGAAGATAAGATTGAGTGCATCGATATCCAGAGGCGTAGTTGGAGGTTTGTAAATCGAGTATATCGATATTTTGAATCGATTAAGGTAGAGGACGGCACCAATGGTTTCTAATTGGTCGGATGGGATAAGTGGGAGGGGCGAAAAGGGAATAGAGTCTTTGATGAATAGGGCGACGCCCCCTCCGCCACGGCTTTGCCTGTCAGATCGGATACACGAGAATCCAAATATTTTGGGCTGTATGTGTGCTGAGAGCCAAGTTTCTGAGACAGCTACCACGTCTACGTCATTGGCGTAGACTTCTTCTTGTAGTTCTTTTAAGTTGTTGAAGAGGCCACGCGCGTTCCATGCCATGACGCAGAGGGGCTTGGTAATTAAGATGCTTTGTTGATTAATTGTTATGCTTTTTAATTATTTGCTGGAGTGCTTGAATTAGTGCTGGGATATCTTTTTCAGGGATTGACCTTAAGATATCTTCAATTTGGGATGGGGTTCGAGCTGTGTTCGGGGCAGACGTGGTTATTAATGGGGTAGGGACAGTTGGTTCCTCCAGGTGCGCAGTATTGTTGACAATTTCCTCGACGGAGGATTCGTATTCTGAGTCTACGTCAGACATGTCAGCACGTTTAGTGCAGACAATTAGTTCGTGCATTGTTTTCCTGAAGTTTACTTGAAGTGATTTTTCTTCACTTACTTGGGCTTGAATTTCAATTTCTGCTTTAATCTCTTCAGGGGATTTGGGTGATTTTCCAACCCCAAGGGGGTGTGGCCCTTTCCGTATTCTGTTCTCCCAAGTTACAAGTTACAAGTTAAAGATTTCTGGCGGGGCCTATCTGTTTACAGACATCTGCCGCCTTCAGAACCGGCCCGCGGGGGACCATTATGAAGAGAAAGGCGAGGGCGCAAGTGTTCGTGTAAGTGTAGAGTGCGTGTATGTCGGTCAGAATTTGGGAGAACTGTCTAGTGGGGGACCCACAGTTAATTAAAGAATATCATTAATTAACTAGGAATTTTATAAATTAAACATGTCTAGACGAGCTTGGTTAGTCATATTAATTATTAATATTTTAGGCAGGAAAAGTAAACTGCTTTTCGGCGCCATCTTGGATTCGCCGTGTCTCATCCTCATTGGCCGGATGAGTTGCCAGTCTGGTATTGGCTGAAAAGAGAGCATACATACAAAAAGAAAAAAGTACAATTATTAATTCAAAATTAATTAAAAGGTGAAGAAAAAATGGGGAATAGAATTAGTATTATTAAAAAGATGGTAGTGGACAGATGAAGAAGATATTTTTGAGAATTTTTACATTTCCAATTTTTCAATTAGAAACAATTTTTTGTTTTTTATGGGATTTTTTAGAAAATATTTTTGAAACAGTTGGGGAAGGGAAATGAAGAAAAAGATAGAGGAAAAACAAAAATTTTCAGAAATTAGGTTTCTGGGAGCTACTGCGCAAAAAGTCTCTCGGTAATTGCTTGCTATCTCTGCAAGTTGTTCATAGAATTTTCAGTGCGCAAGAATCAGTCCAGCCTCTTTTTTGAACTCTTGCAGAAGTTCTCGTTTGTTTTTTCGTGAGGTGGCTTTCATAATGTTGGTCATGTAATTCTTTGCAATTTCATAAAGTTCAGATGTTGCGTCAGGGCAATCGACAGTTCCGTCGGATTCTGTGTCCTCAACCGTTGAATCGCGCGGTCGTGACACAGGCACCTTTGCGGTACTTGCCGAAGTCCGGGCTGTTGGCTCTGCGGTGACTCCTACGGTCCTCTTGGGGATCGACGAGTGCCGTGACTGGCCCTTGGTCTCTCGGGCTTGATTGCAGGCTTCACCGCGCTTTTGCTCCGAATGTCCTTTCGGGTTTGTCGGGCGCTTGAGGTCCGTAGACTTGGTTATCGTCGGCAGTACGTCCTGTTCCGTAGGGAGATCCGTAGAACCCGGTCGTCCAATCGCGTTATGTTTGGTTATTTTCCCGTTTACAAGGGAAATTTGCTTTTTCCGATCGTAGAAATGTTTCCACACACTTCTTGGGATAAATGAATGATCAAGATATTTTTTACGTGATTTCCTGTATTCGGATGATGGGATTTTTTCATGATTATTATTTCCATGTATAACATTAGGAGTGGGCAAAGTATTTCTCGGGTTTCGTAGTTTAGCGAGTTCTTTTTTATAAGTTTCACAACCACGGTATATACTGATGTGGTCCTTCCCACAGTTGCAGCAGATCGGGGGGTCAATTCCTCTGATGTTGCCGCACTGCTTGACATCGTGAGGGCCCGTACAAACCATACATTTATGGGGGCGCTCGCACGAGTCACCGCTGTGGCCCCATGTCTGGCATCGGTTGCAGATGCTTAGTACCGGTCGGCCAGGGTTTCTCCGGTGTCTTTCGATCGTGATGTCGATCAAGAGAAGACTTTTGAGATCGAATATTCGCTTCGATTCGTCGGAGGCTGGTAGGTCGATTTTCCAAAGGGGTAATAATTTACCTCTTATCTTTTTCCTGCGTGAGCGTATTTGCGTTACTGAAATCGGTGTGAACCCTTCATCAGTGAGTTCATCTTTGATGTCATCAACGGGTGTTGATACATCGGGCCCTCGTAAGACCACGCTAAGGGCTGGGGCATCCGGTGTGGATCGCTTTATGATTTCAGCGTTGCAAGTATCGAGATATGTTAGGACCCTATTGTAGTCGTCATAGTTGCAAAAGTTAATTCTATATTCGCCGTGAGATAGTTTAACCCGCACTTTATCACGGCAGTTTTCACGGATTTTCCGGGATATTACCCGCCAGTGCCGATCGGCCCGCACCACGATCGCACAGTTCACATTACGTTCACCACAAGAAGCCGGACGTTCGCTGTCGGACTTATTCGTCTCGTGTGGCGGCACGTTCAGAACTCTGCTGACCTCGCGCGATTTGACAGCTGCTGCTGGTTCGATCACCTGGGCGGGGCTATCCCGGTCGTCATCTTCATCGATGAAACCGCCGATATTTTCGGCTATGACCGTGACACCACCGTCGGGGTACCCGGGATCTGTCGGCATTTCGTTGCTCGGCTCGTCGGCATCCATTAGACGCTTGGGCGGGGCTATTTTCGCATCGCAGTCGCGCGATTGGTTCGCTGCCGCCGGATCGTCTTCAGGGGCGGGACTGATCTGGGCATCCTCTTCGGTGGGGACGTCATCTTTGGTCTTTTCGCCGTCATTAATTTCCTGGAAATTTACAGGAGAGCTTGGTTTTCCCGATTTAACCTCGAGGGTTGGTGGGTCTCGGCTATCACTCGTCTCTTTTGGAGGGTCTGTAGTCGCCTTTATGCTTGGTGAGGAAGTTGAATCAAGGTGGGCTTCAGTATCCGGGACAGACTTTTCCAGCAAGAAGTCAGGAATCTTGTCCCATCTCTTGGCCCTTTTCCAAATGTGGTCGTTGATTTCCTCGTAGTAAGCATCCCAGATGGCCTCATTCACAGCCTCGTCAAAGAAGCAGTCTTTGCCTATTAAGAAGGCTTGGCTGATATTCCATCTCAGCTGCTGCTTGTAGAGGGGAATTTCCGGGTCATCTGGTTTGGCTACGATAACTGTGTAATTTTCCATGGCCTTCCTCAAGAACTCGTCACCCGTGCAGTAGAAAACCTCTGTTTCCGGGCGCCGTATCCTTGGGTGTGAAGGTTCCCAGTAATTGTAGTGATCCTTGATGGTGTCAAGGAAAGCGATGGTGGCTCGGTTTAGGTCAGCATTTCGCGCCTTCTTCCGGCTGTATTTCGCTATCAGCTTGTGCCATTCCTCGTTTTCCATTTCGTCATCCAGGATCACTTCATGTAGAAAGCAAACTGGTTGTTCGGCAAGAGTCACAGTCTTAGTTTTGCAATCTGCCATTTTTCCGAATTTTTCAATTGTTTGCAGTCTAAATTATTGTTGGGGTTACTTCCTGTTTATGATCCGACTGAGTACGGATGCGTGCCTAATCTAGCTGCACTTCGCAGCATGTTATTTTCCCTATCATGAGAATTTGGGGAGCTCGATCAGAGCGTGCTTGCTCTCTCGTGTCTCAGGGGAGAGTGTAAATTTCAAATTGTAAAATTTTTTTGATGTTCACAATTATCTGCGAGCTCTGCAATTTTTTCAGTCGAGGTTTCACTTGCATGAAAGATGACCTGTGGTGATTGGCTATTGGTCGATGGGCGAACCAATAGCGATTCTGCTCCAAGTTCAAAGTCGTCATCCTCTCCCGGGGCAGAGAGCGCATGCGCATAGGACTGTTGGGATGGCAGTGGCGGGAAGCTTCCCAGACCGGGGGATTGGAGCCTCGGGGGGAGCCTGGGTATAATAATTCGACACTTCCCTGGGTTTGTTCTAGGCTTTTTGGGGCATCCGGACCAGGAGGCAGTGTGGGATCCTCCGCAGAGGAGACACTTCATTTTTGACTTATCCCCATTATGTGGGCAGCTGTCGGTTCTGTGTACGCCACTGCAAAAGCCACAGTGGCTTTCCTCCGTGCACCTATAACTTGAATGGCCCCATTTTAGGCATCGGCGACATTGGATTGGCGCCGCGTAGCCTCTGTAACGTTCGACAGTAATGGGCATGCCTGCAATTTCAGTGGCGTAAGCAATTTGCTTTTGTTCTTGTTTAACCTCCACGAGGAACAGTGGGAGAAATCGCCCTGTAGCATTGTTCCTCATGGTGACTACTTTTTCTACATGTATTTCTTGGGTGGCCAGTTGCGTCTTGATCTCTTCGGGATCTATGTTTGAGGGGAGCCCTCTCAAGACAAATTTTAATAATTTGTCGTCAATGAGGGGGTATGTATGATATTTAAAGTTTTTTTCATCGAAGATCTTAGTTATTTGGCGGTGGTCATTTTCTGAATGCACTTGTATGACGATCGTATTCTGTGTTCTTTTGGCTTCCGGGGGGGGGGAGAATTGTGAGCGGATGTTCGCAAAGTCAGACAACCATGTTTTACCCCAGTCCGTTAAAACAATTGCCGGGATTTTTTGAAATCCTCTGGTGCGGGGGGCTTGGTTATATCTCCGAGGGGGCTGGGAGGAGCTTTGCTGACGACTGGGTACGATCTGGGGGGGGGCAGCTGAGGTGCTCGCTCCCACGTTGATCTCTGATGAGGGAGGGGGTTCATTGCGCCGCTGCTTTTTACTTTTTTTTCCTCTTTTTACAGTTGTGAATCCTTCATTATCTATCACTTTTTCTATTTCAGATTCTGAGCTACTATTGGCTCTTGTGCTTATAGCATTTTTATTGGTTGGGTCACGGTCCGATTCAGCGGGTTCGGATCCTGAGCGGAGACCTGTATGATCTGAATTTTCGTGGTGTGGTATATCTGAAGTTTGGGTCGCGGGAGCCGCGACGGTGGGAGACGTGCGCTCAGTGTTCTCGGTTCTCGAGCTGTTGGGCTGCTGATCCGGGTTGTCAAGCGCTTGGTCAATAACTGATTCTGAACTCCGCACAGAGGTGAGGCAGGGGGGGGGGTCAATGGTTCTAACGGGTTCACCTCGGGGTTCCGGGTTGGGAGTAGAGGTCATTAGCCCCGTGCTCAGAAGACGCTCATCTGAGAGGGGGGACTCTGCGGGAGGTATTTTGCTTGGATCTGAAAATTTTGTGGGGGTTGACAGTGGCGTAGCCATGGGTGCTTCGCTTGTTTCACTACTCATTGAGTTGGTGGAATCTTCTGAAAAGTTTTTTGGTCCAAGGAGGTCATCTGAACTGCTGTCCGTTGTCGACTCGGAATTTGTTGAGCTCGAGGAAGTGTCGCTGCTTACGCCACTGCCCTCTGTTGCTGCTGGTAGGTGCAATGAGCTAAGTTCTGCATTATTTGAGTCATCCGTAAGTGACGAGTCACTTATGGGGTGCTCTTTTGGGGATTTAGGCCCTTTCTTGGATTTATTCCCCTGTATTTTTGCGGGTGATATGGCATCTGAACTGGCTTGGGGAGCCTTTTTTCTAAATTGCTGAGCTTCCTTATGTTTACACCCTTCCTTGAGGGTTACAACAAAGAATGATTTCGCTTCTAAAATAAATTTGCTCTTGATTACGTTTTTATCTGGTCCTGAGCATACTACCTCTATGTGGGTAGTAATTAGTTTTTCTAATTTCTCAGAGATGGCGCATACATCATCTTCTGAGTTTAGGTTCTCGGATATACGCCGGACTCCGCATATCCACTTGTTAAGGGCTGCTTTAAATTCGCTTAGCTTACCCGGTACAGTATCACAAGTTTTTGCAAGCTCAATCAGTTTTACGACTTGCGGGTCGATCGCTCTAGCATACGGGCAATGTTTGCCCATTATAGCAAGCACAAAAGAGCTACTTACCACATTGTTGACGCAACATGTCAGGTGCCAGGTTGGGGAGGGAAGGGAAGGGAGGGCAACACTAGGAATGGGAGGTGGGAATTTAGTAAAAAATATTTAATGGTGGAATCTGTGGCTAGTGCCCAGATCTTACGTAATCGCTTAGCGATCTGCTTTCGTGCACCAGCCTTTTGCTAGGGAAGCGTGAGAGACCTGAAAAATAAAAGTTTTGTATCAAACTGCAGGAGCACTCTATCGCATGACCTTTCACTACGGGAGCACAGGAAAAAAAAAAAAATAAATAAAAAAAATAAAAAAATAAAAAAATGACTTCACCTCTGAGCTGAGCTGAGCTGAATTAAGATTTGTTTGCCAGTTCCATGTCACTATTTTTGATGGACATTCTACTGGTCTTATCCGCGGGCCACTAAGGGGGTGGCCTATATTGTTAAGTGTAAGTGCATGTGGTGCAAGGTGTGTGTAAATGTTGTGTACGAGAGATGTCAAAGTCGGGTAGTTTAAAGCTCAATACTCAATCATTTTTGCAGGTAAAATGCCACGCCACTAGCTGAAATACAAACAGTTGAGTGAATACATTATGCACTTATTATGGTCAGGTTTTCAAGGGGTCTGAAGGAACGTCTCTAGGTGGAAAAGGGGGGAGAGGAAAAATTCGCCCGATCTTGTTGGACGACAAAAAACCTCTGGGGTCATGTTTGGTGTTTAGTTCGCTATCCGAGGTAGATTTTCATTTCAGTAGCGCCATCTATGGGGCGTTCTTGTAACTACTGTTTTGGTTTCGTTTTGGGCTGTTACTAGTTTCTCTCCTATTCTCCTGGTTTTACATGAGATGCAGTTACGATATAATGTCAATATAAGAAAAAGAAGTAAAGGGAAACAATTACAAAATATTTACAAAAGTTACAGTATTTACAGTATTTACACTATACACTCACCAGGGTCGAGAGAGAATGTTTTGAGGGCGCCCGTATCTTATTATAACCTCTGGGTTGTAGTTAACGAGTTCTGCAAGATGTGAGTATTCAGAGTTACGCAACGTCTCGTATTGCGCCTCTGCGAGTTTTCGAATATGTTCCAGAAAGGTGCTGACCTTTAGATCTCTTCTTATGTCGATGTTGCGGCAGTACCAACCCGCTCTGGCAAATTTTCTGAAGTTTTTATTTTCGAAAACTTGCAGTGTACTAATATTCTTTTTAGTGGCAAAGGCCCATACTGGTGCAGCATATGTGATTATAGGTCTAATCACTGTGGTGTAAAGGGTTAATTTGTTCTTTAGGGAAAGTCCGCTGTTGGGGAAAAAGATCTTATTTAGCATTCCCAGCTGTTTTGTGGCTTTCATTCTTACATATTCAGTATGTGCTTTAAAATTTAATTTCCTGTCAAGGAAAATGCCTAGATACTTAATTTGATGTTTTGGCGGGAGCCTGGCCTGCCCAAGTTGTATATAATGGTTTTGGCCCATGGGCGGGTTTCGTCTCTTGTGGAACCAAATGAAATTGCATTTGCCATGATTCAGGGCGATGTCAGATTCAATGCAGTAGTCCTCGATCTCATCTACTGTCTCCTGCAGATTCTCAAATGCCTTCTGTGGGTCTCTGCAGTTGGTTGATATTAGAACATCATCTGCATATTGGCTAATTAACCCTCTCTGAGGGGCTGGAAAGTCATTCACGTAGAGGGAGAAGAGCAGCGGGCCCAATACGCTACCCTGAGGCACCGAAGCCCTTACGGGCCGGATCGTCGAGAGCGCGTCGTTAACTTTGACCGTGAAGCTACGCCCCTGTAAGTAATTTTTTACGAAGTAGATAATCTTTGGGGGAAAGTTCATATGGATCAGTTTGTAAATAAGCGTTGGATGGTCCGTTCTGTCGAAAGCGCGGGAGAAGTCAAGAGAAAGGGAGCAGACGTATTCTTTATAATTAATTGCGTCCATTAGGAATTCAGTAGTTCTTAGGAGTTGAGTGACGCATGAATGGTTTCTTCGGAAGCCGTGCTGTTCAGCCCTGATCGTATTGTTGCTTTCGCAGTAGGCGTTTACCCTTCTAATATATATTCTTTCGAATAACTTGCCCAAGTTAGAAAGAAGGCTGATTGGACGAAAGTTCTGTGGGAAAAGGGGATCAGTGTTCGGTTTATGTATCGATTTAATGACAGCTGTCTTCCAGTGGGCGGGGAAATAGTTGATTTTTAGCATGGCATTGAATATATTGACTATACTGGCTCTTATCGTGAGGGGGAGTGACTTAATCGCTTGGTTGGATACGTTATCTATCCCGGGGGCTTTCCTGGGCTTAAGGTGCTTGATAAGTTCATCAAGTTCCTGAATGTCCGTGAGGGGTACCACTCCGTCCTCGGACATTGGCGGGGGAACTGTCCTGAAGAACCTTCTAATGGTATCATGGATGATGTTTTTCGTGTCGTTGTCCTGTAAGCCATTTGGCATGAATTGTCTCTCAAACGTTTCCGCAAAAACTTCCGCTATTTCTTGTGGGGTGAAGACCACGCCCGCCTGACCATGTATTCTGTTTATGAGATGTAGCTTTGGCTTACATATTTTTAGAGCTTTCCAGATGGAGCCGTCCGATAAATTGACTTCACTCATGAAATAATTAAAGCGCTCGTGTGTATACGCCCTAATTTCTGCTCTTATTTCCCTCTCGAGCTGAGAGAGCAGGATCCTGTCGTTTCGTTGACGAAATTTCTGCCACTTCTTTCTAATTTTATTTTTATCTCGGATTTTCTTTAAGAGTTCTTTCGATAGACCAAATTGGTGTTCATTGATTTTTATTTTTATTGTGCTCTGGGCTATGGCACTAGATATGGCATCGGTGATGCGAGAGATTGCGTCATCTATCAGTGGTTCTGTGTATGTGGGAAATGTGATTTCTGAGATTTCGGACAATTCAGTTGTGAATTTCTCCCAGTCTGTTTTCGTAAGAAACGGGATTTTCCTGGAGATGAGGAAATCCATTTTAATAACAATTGGATTGTGGTTGGAGTCGATTATTTTTCGTGTGGTAATTGAGAGGGCGTGGTCAAAGTTTTTGGCTAAGGCGAAATCGATCACGGAGGGGAGTTGGAGAGAGCAGGAAGGGTGGTGGGTAGGCTCCCTAGTGGCAAGAATATTAATTACGTTATTTTGACAGAAGTGATAGAGGGCGGTGCCTTTTGATTGGTCGTACCTGCAGTTCCACGCTGTGTGGTGCAGGTTCCAATCGCCAGCCACCAGAGTGGGCGTGTTAGTGTTAAAGAGGAAGGCAAGAAGATTGAGATCAAGATTTTTATTGGGCGGCTTGTAAATAGAGGCGATGTTTATGTTAGTATTATTAATATTTACGGTGGCTGCAACAGCCTCCATAGATGAGTCGGGAAGATCAAGAGGGGAGAATGGAATATTATTGCGGATGAATATTGCGACTCCTCCTCCCCGATTATGTAATCGATCTCGTCTTAGGATCTGAAATCTGGGGATCTTAACTTGAGCACTGGGGACCAGCCAGGTTTCTTGACATAGGAATATGTCCACGTCTAGCTCTACCAGGGATTCAGTGAGCTCTCTGATGCTTGGTATCAGGCTTGTTGCATTCCAGGACATCACAGTGAGAGGTCTTGGAAGGCTAAAATTGTTGCTGTTAGCGTTTGTATTAATTGCTGAAGTTGGATGATAGGAGGTTCAGGACCTCGGTGAGACCAGATAAAATTTGGGAAAGCTTACTCTCCACCTCTCTGGGGGGTTTAATCATGGTGGTTATTTTCTTGGTAGACAGAATGATAGATTTAATTTCATAATTTATGTCTGTCTCTTGTGGGGTGAACTCCAGAGACGGGATTGTTTCACCGCTTTCAAGCGCTCCCGAGGGGGGTGTGGTGTCCTCCGCTTCTGTTAGGGGGGTGTGGCATTGTTTGTTTACGTTATCTTCGACGCATGCAAGTACGCCCTCTAGTGTTTCGCTGACGTCAGCTGTTACCTTGTTCTCAACCGCCCTCTCGAGCTCTTCAGCGAATTGATGTTGCTGAAGGGAGAACCCTTTAAACAGAGGGTGTTTCCCCTTCTTTGTGTAGTAGTGCGCTATTTTAGTAAACGCCATCGAGTTTGGCCTGTTAGTTAAAGGCGTGAAAGAGTTTCTTCTCGCGAGTGGGCGTGTGTCTTCTGTCTCCATAGGGGCGTTTGAAGCTTCTTCATCGTCCGCGGCTAGGGCAGGTGCGCCTTTGATTATGTCGGCGAACGATCTCAACGGTGTTGCTTTTGCTAGGGTGGGGTCATGTCGTATTATGGCCGGAAGGGATGGGATCACCAGCCTGCCTGATTCTTGGGCTTGCCTTTTTAGTTTAACGGGGCAGCCCCCATACGTTGAGCAGTGCTGCCCATTGCATAGGAAGCACTTCTTGAAATTGATATTGCCCTTATGCGGGCAGTTTCGGCCGGCGTGTGCTTTTGCACAGAACGCACATCGGGGTCTTTCTTTGCAGGACACGGAGGTGTGGCCGAGAATTAAACAGTTCCTGCATTGGAGTGTATTTCTGTTCCCCTTATACCTCTCTATCTGCACCGGGATGCTTGCTATTTCAACTATGTTGAAGATTCCCTTATCCTTGATCGCGAATTCGACGAGATATAACGGATAGTCGAATCCGGTGCGATAGTTTCTCATTTTAGAGACCTTAATTACTTCGTGTCCTTGGGACAGGATATCCTCCGCTATTTCATCAGGTGACACGTTAGTGGGGAGGCCTCTAATCACTACCTTAAGATTTCGTTCGCTTTCCATCTGAAAAGAATGGAAGCAGAAGCCCTTTTCGGTACAGAATTTAGTAACCCTTCTGTAGTCGTTCTCAGAGAAGACTTTGATTGAGACTGAAGTAGGGGTGGACTTTGCGTCTGGGGGGAACTCGCACAGACTGCGGATATCAGCATAGTCTTTTAGCCATCGCGGGCCCCATTCGGAGAGAACAATGGGCGGAATATTCGTTTTCCTCTTCTTATAAGTAACTTGGATGAACCCCTCGTCGTCATCTATATGGGAGGGCGTGTCCGCCATGTTTACGTTGATGTCTATGTTTACATCTTGGGCTCCAGGGGAAATGGGATCCACCCTCTCCTCTGATTGGATATTGGGAACTGGGGATGATGATGATGATGGGCTTACTCCGGATCGGTTCACGCAAGGGATTATGGGGAGGAGTTTTCCTCTCCTCTTCTCGTGATGCATTCTGGGGGGGCTGCTGCTGCCTGGGATTATGGGAGTTTCCCTCTCCTCTGGAAGTGCTCCCGGGTTCATTGTTGTAGTAGAAGAAGCAGGTTCGCATTGCATTGTGGGGGATATGCTTTCTCTCCCTGCCTTGCAGGGGATTCTGGGAGGTGTTCTCTCTTCGGAGGAGCTCTTATCAGAGGGGATTGTGGGCAAGCTCACCTCCTGGGGCATTGTGGGAGATTCAAGGTCTCTGGCGTGGGAGCCATTGTTCCCTGCGGGGGTCTGGTCGCCATCTTGAATTATGTAGCTAATGACTGAATCTTGAGAGTTGTCGTCCGAATCAATGGCAAATGCAATAGCCTTCTTATCCGGCGACGGGCTCATCTCATGGGGTCTTTTTCTCTTTCTGGCAGCGCCAAACTTATTCCTGATATTTTCAGGTGATTTGTCTATTGCATAATCCTTTCTGTAGCTCAAAGCCAAGACATGGCAACAGGGGTTCACGTTAACATACTCGAATAACTCGCAGAGCACAGTCATAAGTTTAGCTTCATGCTCGTTTTTGTAATCTCCATCGCTGTTGTTATAATCATGAAATATATCCAGCAGGGCACTGAATTTTTCGGCTGTGCCGCAAACTACCTCTTCTAGGGGGGCTAATTGATTTTGCTTGTCAATATAAAAACCTAGCCACGATTCGACTAGTTCGATCAGATCGCTCGGGTCACCATTAAATAAATTTTCAAAATTATCGCGTAAATGCACAAAATTCGCGACAGAATTAGCGCCGTCATCGGGACGGATCGCAGGGCAAAACCTGGCCATAATTAAATGCGCATAATGTAAAACGACTCACCCGAGATGTTGTCTGATTCAGCTCGTGAGGTATCGACAAGAGACAGGAAGCTCGCTTCGCCAACCAAGGAAGGAAGGAAAGCTCGGCTAAGCGTCTGAAATAAATACAATGCCGTCGGTAAAACCTCTCACCAGCCGAGCCAAACTCTCATCTCAGGGTAGGATTAGGTCCTCGGTAGTGTGGCGTTATCTCCCCGGTGGAAACTTGCTTTTGCTCATTCACACTATAATCGTACTAGATGTCGTCTGAGGAGCTGTCTTTTTATGCGACCGTTCTCGACGGTGTCACCTTTTGATGTTTTATTTGATTTGTCTGTGTGTGTTGTGTTCGACTTCACCTCTAATCTAATATTTTTTTTTTTATTATTACTACAAAATTGCATATCATGTGACTTCTCTCGTCCAATTAGGTACAGGAACGCAACCGACGAATGAGGTGCGACCATGGCGCTAGATGATGACGTCAAAGGAGCGATTACTTTTCCTCCGAAATATTAATAAGTAATATGACTAACCAAGCTCGTCTAGACATGTTTAATTTGTGAAATTCCTTGTTAATTAATGAAATTCTTTAATTAACTGTGGGTTCCCCACTAGACAGTTCTCCCAAATTCTGACCGACAAACACACACTCTGCACTTACACGAACATTAGCGCCCTTGCCTTTCTCTTCATAATGGTCCCCCGCGGGCCGGTTCTGAAGGCGGCAGATGTCTGTAAACAGATAGGCCCCGCCAGAAATCTTCTAACTTGAACCGAAAATTTTCTCAACACATCAACATCACATCACTCATTCGCCCCAGCTCTCGTAGGGGACAGACGTGTTTTTGCTCGCTCCGTCTAGGGAGCCATTTCTTTTTACTTCCAGCTTTCTTTTAGGTAACCTGACATGGCAAGGTCCAAAAAGAAGCCGAGGCAAGCCGCTCCCATGCCAGCGCCTGCTCCCGCAAAGAAATACCAGTGTTATCTACACCATGGTGCCTTTTCTAAGCATTCAATCGAGTGGATGAAATACTTCGCGGAAGTAGACTCTACTCGGCGGAACTGGAATCTCCGTACTCGTGAGGAGGTAGCAGATGACCCGCATCTCCAGTGCCAAGCAGTAAACCTACTGGGTGATCATTCCAAGGACACTAAGTTATGGGCCAACAAAGAGATCCGCTGTGAACTTGAACGGCAATTCATTGAATTTGTCATTGATCAATCCAATCATAGCTACTGCAAGGACCTGGTAGTCAAACTCAAGGACCTTGAGGGGTCAAAATGCATCCTCTACGAAGACGAAGCATCGCCACAAATCCTCACGGACCAGACTCAGCCTGCTCCGCACGAGGTCAATTCCTGTCTTTTCAGATCTCCCGATCCGAGTGCTAATCCTTTGGCACTCGAGGTAATCGCTGAGCAGTCTCCAACCATCCAAGAAGCGGTGGGAAAATCTCCGACGGAACCAGAAGAGCGACGGGATGAGACTAGTCCTGTCCCGTATGCTACTTCTGAAGGACACATGGCATCCGCTGTTCCTGTAACTGGAGATCCTGCGTCAGCTTCTTCTAGCTCACCCGGATGCGATATCCCCGTCTCAGATGACCCAACGAATCCTATTGGTCAAGCCGAATGCAACAGCCAATCAAATTCAACGCTGAAGAAATGGTCCATCTCCATTGAAAGTACAGGAAATTGGATTGGTACAGACATTCACCTTACGAGAATTTGTGCCGACTCTTTTTCTGCTTCCATTTCAGATAATCAGATTGAGTTGGAAAAGCAAAAATTTAATCCAATCAAAATTAGTAATATGAAAAATTATCATACGGGAAGATTACTTCCATTATACTTAGTGGAGGTACCAGTTGCAGAAAAAAATTTTGCTAATATTACAAATTTTTCGGAAATACCCATTGAGATAGAGAGATATAGAGGACTGCAAAGCCCAATTCAATGCAGATCGTGTCAGTCCTACGGTCACAGTTCTTATAGGTGCAAAAACGCCCCGATATGTGCGTACTGCTCTAAATCTCATGAAACTCGTAATTGTATTGATAAGGGTAACCCAACTAAGATTAAATGCTGTCATTGCGGGGGACCGCACACATCTACGTATTCTGGTTGTAAAGCTAGGCCAGTTTCTAATCAAAACAGGGGACGTCTATTTCTACCTAAGGTACCACCTGAATATCAAGGGTCATCTTCAATTAATTTTCCGTCACTTTCTAATAACCAACATCTTGAGGAAGATGATGATAACTTCATCATTGGACAAAACCCCATTTCTATAATGCCCTCATCAACAAAAAAATGGACTGTAAACAACATATTGCTACCTCAAAACGACAACATTGAGGTTGTGAAAATAAACATAGAAAAACAGAAGTTATTGGATGAAACAGTAAAACCTGGCATTCATCCACTGGCAAGAGAAAAATCTGGTATTACATCAGTGCACGAAGCTAAACTGGAATTGTATGAGCTACATGCCAAAACCACTTATCAAAAGGTTTTGCGTCAATTATTAGATAGAACTGAGAGAGTCAACATTACTTCTGTGTCAGAAATAAATGATTCTGATACTGATTATTTTGGTCCAGAATTACAGTTGGGAAAACCTGTGGAAATCAGCAAAAATAATAGTAAAGATCAATTACACAACCTTCCGTCCATTAACCCCATTGCTGAAGTAGGAGGAGTCAATAATTTACCCATGCAAAAAAAAGCTAATGACATGAGTCAGATCTCTGATACATTCTGTACAATTTTGAGTGCAGCGGGAATTTCCCGAGGAAAAATTGAGAGTATTCTGCAAGCTTTGATTCAAGTAATAACACAGCTTAATAATTAGTTCCCCAAGTGTAGCATTAAGACCCTTGTGCATAATGGCCTGGAATGCCAATGGTCTTAAAGATAAAATACGAGAACTCAAAGAAGAGTTATACTTTCACCAGGTCGATATTTTACTTGTCTCTGAAACTTGGCTTTTGCCCAGTCAGAAAATAAAGCTAAATGGTTACCAAGAAATTAGGAAAGACAGAATACACAATAGAGGAGGAGGAACAGCAATATATGTTAAATCAGATATACCATATCAAATTAATACACTCCCAAATTCATCACAAATGGAAGCCTGTTCTATTACTACTTTTGTAAACAGAACCCCCATGAATTTTTGTGCTATTTACAAGCCGCCTAGAAACAGAATAGATATCTCTCTCCTTCAACATTTAATTAACACAAATACTCCCACGTTTATAGGAGGGGATTGGAACAGTAAAAATAGCATTTTTAACAGTCGTGGAAGTAATAGGAGTGGGAGAATCTTGCGTAAATTCTGCCTTGACAATTTTGTTGACATTCATTCTTCTGTTACTCCAACGCATATTCCTGCTTGTCCAAGATATAGACCGGATGTCTTGGATTTTGGAATATCCAAAAATTTTGTATATAATATTAATACTTTTACATTACATATTTTAAACTCCCCACATAACCCAGTTTTCTTTCAAATAGATTTTCCTATTCCTCATAAGATTAGAACCTTCAGAAGAACGAACTGGGAGGAATTTCGAGAAATTTTAGAGAGTGCTAATATATCTGGGGATTTAAATAGTAAGGAGATGATCGACGAAACAGTTGATAAATTAACAGAAACTATACAAACTGCCTTGCATCGTTCTACAAGGGTCTCCCCTGACATTGAAAATAAATATGGACTTTCCAAAGAAATCTTACAAAAGATCAGGCATAAAAACTTTGTACGCACCTTATGGCAAAGGTACAGAAGAAGATCTGACAAGATCGTATTAAACAAACTAAATAAGGAAATCAAACAAGAAGTTCAATATTTTATTAATCACAGATTTTCTGAATTTTTGGAAAATGCCACTACTGAGAATGGAAATGTATGGAAAGCGTGGAATCTGTGTAAACCGGGTGGCTACATAAAAATCAATAAAATTCAAGGTACCAATGGAATTGTCTATAGGGAGGATGAAATTGCGGAAACATTCGCAGAGGCCTATGCCTTACAGTTCTCACCAAATCACATTCAACCACTGTCTACACAGGTGGAACTGAGGCGCAGAGCTGCACAATATATTTTTCATCACTCCAACGCTGATGTAGAATCGCTTGAATCAACTGATGTTGTTGAGATCACTGATATAATTACTAAGCTCAATAGGAAGAAAGCTTCTGGCTATGATAATATTTCTAATACAGCTTTAAAAAACCTCACAATGAACATTTTATTAAATCTTACAGCCATTTTTAATGCTTCCTTAAAACTGATGTACTTTCCACATTCTTGGAAGCATTCTATCATTAAAACAATTCACAAACCTGGTAATGACTTTATTCAACCTACATCTTATCGTCCAATAAGTTTGCTCACTAACATAAGTAAAGTTTTTGAGCGAATTGTGGCACTCAGGCTTGAACAATATATTGATCAAAACAGTGTACTGCGGCATGAACAGCATGGATTCCGTAGACAACATTCCTGCATAACCCAATTATTGAGGGTAACTGAATATATAACTGAAACTTTCAACAACAGGGAATATGTAGCGGCGGCCTTTTTGGACGTATGCAAGGCGTTTGACAAATGTGATTATCCAACCTTAATTAATAAATTAATTGATTATGGTATTCCCCCTCAATTTATAATTTTTTTGTATAATTATTTAATTGGACGTACATTCCAAGTAAAAATTGGAGACACGTTATCTTCCATTAAATCTATCACTGCATCTGTCCCTCAAGGAAGTGTCCTGGGACCACAATTATTCTTATTGTACATTAATGATATCCCAGCCCCTCAGAATGGCATCATAGCTCTCTTTGCAGATGATACTGCCATATTATGTAGACACAAGAATGCAACGCAGGCGGCAGATAACCTGCAGGAATCAATTGATGACATTGTAGACTGGTGTAATGAATCTGACATCTTGCTTAATGGAAAAAAGTCTCAATTCATATGGTTTACAAGATGCCATAAAATTCCCAGAAATAGGAACATCTACATCAATAATCAAACAGTCAAACCAACTGATCAAGTTAAATATCTTGGCTGTTTCTTAAATAAATCTTTAACTTTCACATCTCACATGAAATACGCCAGAAATAAAGCACACAAAATAATAGGTGCATTAAACAAAGTAACATTTCCCCAAGCTAAACTCTCTCTAAAAAACAAAATACTTTTCTTCAAATCAATAATCAGGCCCACGTTATTATATGCCTCACCAGTTTGGGCTCATGCAAATAAGAGGAATATTAAATACTTACAACAAGGGCAAAATAAAATTTTGAGAAGATTTGCTAATGCACCATACTACATTAGAAATAAAAATATACGTCAAGACTTAAAAATTCTACATATTTTTAGATATATTAAAAAAATAAATAAAGACACATATGATCGAATGAGTGAATCAGAGTATCCTCACATCAGAGAGATTGTCAATTATAATGAACAACCAGAACCTAGAACTTCAAGGAAAAAGATATATAGAAGGCCAAAGCAGATTTTCCACTTACCGTGGGGAAATCTGTAAAAATGTAAATATTGTATATAAACCTTACAGTTTTCATTAACTGACAATTGGCACCTATTATACTCGAACAAATAGCAATGGCAATTATAAGATATGAATATATACCACTTGGCACC
This sequence comes from Pholcus phalangioides, assembly GCF_987345545.1. Classification (NCBI taxonomy): domain Eukaryota; kingdom Metazoa; phylum Arthropoda; class Arachnida; order Araneae; family Pholcidae; genus Pholcus; species Pholcus phalangioides. The sequence goes on along the minus strand of NW_028301617.1, from coordinate 9,921,436 downwards.
TATAATATTTGATTATATAACACTGGCACCTATTTATCCAATTTTTGAACTTGCTATTATATATACTACTCTTGGCACCTATACTTGAATATATATTACTGGCACCTATTTATTCAATTTTTTGAACTTGCAATCATATACTTTACTCTTGGCACCTATTTAATCTCTTCTTTATTCATTATTTATATTAAAAAAAAAAAAAAAAAAAAAAAATGAAAAATGAAAAAGCCACCTTGAATGTAGGGGACGAACTTTGAATCTTGTGTAGATGTTGTTTCTGAAGAGAAGGAATTTAACAACAGGTTGACACTGAGTAATTCATCAAAATATTGTTATGATAAATGAACTCTTACTTCCTTACAGGTTGTGGTGGCGTTTTACCTCAGGCATAAATTTTGTAGGCCATGACAGCTTATTACCGGACTTGACATATCTCTTTTCTTTCACGTTCATGCACTCACACACTGACTTACATATCACTATCCCCTCTACTTCTTCATAGGCCTTACTAGGCCCGTCTGTAATTCCACAATCGGCCCATTGGGCTGGGCATGGAAGTCAAGGTCTGATGCTGGTCTGGTCTGGATCAGATTGAAATTCTTTTTCAGTCCGAAAATGACCTACTCTTGGCACGGGACTGGCTTCGAAAGGAAGGGCAAATAGTGCAGCCCAAAGAAAAAAGATCCAGTCTTTTCTCGATCCTCCTCCGAGGACTTGAAAAACAGGCCCGTGCTCAAGACATCAAATCAGCTCTAGAAACCTTGGGTTTCACTACAAAAAAAATTGAACTTTTTAGGAAATCCAAGCACACGAAATCGGGTGTCTGGAAAATCTCACTCCCAAAGAACGAGGAAAACAGAAAAATTTTCCAGTTAAGATCTCTTCACCATCTTGATGTCACTGTGGAACGATTCATCAAAAACTTTCATTCCTTCCAGTGTCACCGGTGCCTTGGATTCTCGCACTTTGCGGCCTCCTGCACTCTGCCTTTCAGATGCGTCAAGTGTACGGAATCTCACGATCCGGGCCTATGCCGCAAGGTGCGGGGATCTGATCCACCGGAGTGCGCTCTGTGCTCTGGTCCGCACCCAGCCAGCTACAGGAAATGCCCGGTCTTCATTGAACACCAGCTTCAGAAAAAAAAAAAGTTAGACCCAACATCAAAGGCAAAAAGATCATTCCCACCATTACCTTCTCCAGAAGCAACCGGCCTCCAGCGAAGTCCGTGCTCCCGCACGTGGTGCTAAAAAAATTTGAACTTTTTCAGGAAGCCAAAGTAAGACCAACGCCAGCGGTCCTCACCAACGAACCCCCCGGCCTTAGGACCACGGGACCTCCTCCGGCCAGCCGGCCGCCAGGCTCGCCCACAAATCCCGTCTCACCGGCTCACAAGAAAAGTGACTCGAGAAATCTAGCCGCAGTCATCACGGACGTAACATCTATTATTCGCAACCTGGCAGCGGACAAAGTAATAGACGGCATTGCTCTCGAGGAACTCCGAGCTTTCTTTCAACAAGCCGAGATGCTAAAGAACCGATGGTCGTTAGAGATAACTTAGGCCTACTCTGAGTTATCTCTCTTCCTTTATTTTCCTGGTATCCTCTTTCCAAAAACCCAAAAATCTCTTCAAAAAAACTTAATAATTCTAAAAAAAAAAAAAAAAAAAACTTTCATTTTTAACTAACATTTAATTTATTTTCTAACCAACTTTTCCCTATCGTCTAGACCAGACCAGACCAGAATTAAACTTTTATCTCCCGGGCCTGGTTCAAGGGAACCATCTGCGGGCTTACAAACTGTAGCCACGGGGACTACGTGTGAAGAGAAAGACAAGGGAGTATGTGTAAATTAAAAGTGCATGTGTAATGGAAAGTTGTCAAAATTGGGAAAAACGATGAGGTCATGGTCCTGTTTAAATTAATATTAAATTTAAACGAATTTTGCAGGTAAAATGCCGGCAGCAACCTTCTTGTATTAGTACTATTACGATTATGCTTCGCTGTGAAGAAGTTCGGAAGCGACAAGGTAACTTCGCCTCTGCTCGCACGGGATTGGCTGGTGCGGTCTCGATCCCTGGTTGGCCGGATCTGAAATCGATATAGTTAGTCACAAGAAGAGAAAATTCAGGGATAGAATTAGTATGTTATTTTTCAAAGTTCATCAATCAACGCCCCAGCTCTCGTAGGGGACAGACGTGTTTTTGCTCGCTCCGACTAGGGAGCCATTTCTTTTTACTTCCAGCTTTCTTTTAGGTAACCTGACATGGCAAGGTCCAAAAAGAAGCCGAGGCAAGCCGCTCACATGCCAGCGCCTGCTCCCGCAAAGAAATACCAGTGTTATCTACACCATGGTGCATTTTCTAAGCATTCAATCGAGTGGATGAAATACTTCGCGGAAGTAGACTCTACTCGGAGGAACTGGAATCTCCGTACTCGTGAGGAGGTAGCAGATGACCCGCATCTCCAGTGCCAAGCAGTAAATCTACTGAGTGATCATGCCAAGGACTCTAAGTTATGGGCCAACAAAGAGATCCGCTGTGAACTGGAACGGCAATTCATTGAATTTGTCACTGATCAATCCAATCATAGCTACTGCAAGGACCTGGTAGTCAAACTCAAGGACCTTGAGGGGACTAAATGCATCCTCTACGAAGATGAAGCATCGCCACAAATCCTCACGGACCAGACCCAGCCTGCTCCGCACGAGGTCAATACCTGTTTTTTCAGATCTCCCGATCCGAGTGCTAATCCTTTGGCACTCGAGGAAATCGCTGAGCAGCCTTATGGCCCGTCCGAGGTCCCTGTCTCTTCTATTTTCAGGCCTGACGAAACTCAGAATTCCCGGGAAGACATGTGCTCATCGCCTGCAGAACCCTCCCGCTCTCTTTCTCCTTCTAGGCCCTCAGATCCGGAACTCATTTCCGAGGAAATCGCTGTCTCAAACGGTCCTGTCCACGAGACAGAGGAAATCGCTGATCAACCGATGGACCTGACTACGAATACTAGCGTAGCCGTCCCGTATGCTTTTTCAGCGGGTGATATGGTATCATCCTCAAGAGAAATCCCCAGCTCTCCTGTAATTGGCCAATGCTCTGAGCTAAGCCAATCAGATGATACCAAAGAAAACCTCACGATTTCGATCCGAAGCAACGGGAAATGGATGCATACTGATGCCCAGCTCTCCCAAATTTGCCACAACCATTTCTCAGCCAAGCTGAACGGCAAACAGATTGAGATTACTTTCAGAACAACTGACGATCTAATCTCAGCCAAAACTCTACTAGAGGCTGAAAACCTCGTCATCCAGCCGAAAAAAAAAAAATCAGACCTCTTTGCCGTGCTAATTCGGGGACTTGAACCCAGCACACCCCCGAAGGACATTCAATCTGCCCTTAGCCGACTTGGATTCACCACCACCAAAGCGGAAATATTCAGAAAGTCCAAATCAAACGCATGGAGAATCACTTTGGAAAAAAATGAACCCAATCTCCAAGTACTCCAACTGACCGAAATCTCTCACCTCGAGGTCACCGTCGAGAGGTATATCCGGAACTTCGACGAATTTCAATGTAGGCGGTGTCTTGGTTTCTCGCACTTTGCTAAAACCTGCGTAAATGATTACAGGTGCATCAAATGTACGGACACACACGAGCCCGGAATGTGTAGCAAGGTGCGAGGCCAAGATACCCCTCAGTGTGTCCTGTGCCTAGGACCACATCCAGCGAACTTCAGAAAGTGTCCGGAATTCCTCAAGATCCAAAAAAATAGGACCTCTTCTAACAAGAGACTTCCCAAGGACTTTCGCATTCAGCCCATGACCATCGAGCCGAGCAAGAAAAAGGCTACCAGAACTTTCTTACCAAGGCCAGTACAACTGAAGTTTAGTGCTTTTCTCCGAAATCAGAAAACTCCACTCCCGGCACCGCCGACGGCATCTCCGGCACTCAATGAAGCCGAACAGCCCCAGGCCAAGTCACCGGTACAGGCTGACTCCTTGACCGTCGCTCCTACGATGACATCACCAAGGTGCCGTCCTAAGAACTTTGAGAAGCTGGCCCAGAAGTCAGTGTCAGAACTGAGAAAACTCGTCGCTAACATGGCAGAGGACAACATCACTGACGGCGTAACTCTGTCACTTTACCGTGACTTCTCAACTCTGGCCGAAAAACTCTGTGGGAAGATCGCCGGGTCCTAAGCCTTCTTTGGGATCAGGTCCTTCCTGCTCTTTCAAATTTCCATACTATCCTCTTTCCAAACCCAAAAAAATCTCTAAAAAAAAAAAACTTTATAATTTAAAAAAAAAAAAAAAAAAAAAAAACTTTTATTTTTTAACTAACATTTTTTTTTTTATCTCTTAACACTTTTCCCTATCGACTAGGAACTTTGTTTTTCCTTTCTCTATTTTCAGATCCTAGATTGCAGAGCAGACCAGCCAATCCAAGGGCTCCATCCAGCGGTCCAATCACAGAAGACCAGTCTCTCCGGCTTTCTTCACCAGCTATTATCTCTTCACTAAAACGACTAACAACATGGGGTTGTGACGGCATTACTCAGCTCCGGAATTAATTTTATTAATTCCGAGATCCAGAACCACTCTTCAAAATTTACTACGACACATATTCCTGTCGCATTGTTCACTAAATTCTCTCCCCCGGCACTTTTGTGCAACTCTGCAAAAAATTACGAAATTTAAATTTCACTAGCGGATTCTACCCAACTTTAACCATGGCCCTTGGGTCAAGAAATTTATTTCTTGGCCCATTGACACTTAGCTGCCAGGCCTTTTGTAAGCCGCTGCAATAGCCCTGAGGGCAGGACTCGGCACAAAATTCTCGCATTCCGCATTCCGCATTTCAAAGTTCAGAAAATAGAAGAGTCAAAATAAAATAAAATAAAATACAATTTTTTTTTTTCTCACAATTTTTTAAGTTTTTTTGAAGAAGGGTTTTTTGATTTTTTTAAAAGAGGAGAGATGGGTGAAAGGAAGGGGAGAAAAAGTTGAGAAAATCCGATTAAATAAAAAATGCTGAAATAAAAATAGAGTTAGAGAGCTCCTTATCGTCAGTCTTTAACCAGGATATTTCCGGCTTCGACGAGAAATTTGTCGATAACGGCTCTCTTCTCTTTGCCAGAGTTCAACTTCATTATGTCTTCGAGGCAGGACTTCGCAAACTCGAACATTTCATACGTGGAGTTCAGGCTTATGGCCGACCCAGAGTCAGAAGCGTCCGCTAGGTCATCTGCGGATGTGGCCGTCGGGGTCTCGGCGCATGGTTCTGCCAGTTCGCTGGATGGCAGGTTTCTGGGTGCGTGCTGCTGCGAAGAATTTTTGAAGTTTTTCCTCAAGTCCGTAGACGTACCAAGGTCCGTAGATCGGGACTTTGAAATTTTTTGCCTCAGCTTTGCCTGGTTTTTTTCAGAGTTTTCCTGCACTTGTTTTGGCTGTGCACTAGAGTCCGTGGAGCTGGACTTCAGATCCTGGCTAGCTTGGGCTGTTCTAACGTCAGAGAGTTTAGCCAGTTCGGTAGATTTTTTACCGTTCTGCTCCGGAGGGCCGGATTTAGATTTCTTTGCCGTTTTTTGCAGGCAAGTTTCGCCGTGGGTCGTGTCGGCGCTGGCGTGGCTAATCTGCGGGCTTGGGCTCGTGTCGTTCCCGTCAATGGCGCATGTTGAACCGCGTGTCAAGTGAAAGTTTTTCCACACACTGTCTGGCAGGAAAGTAGCTGTCCCGTATTTTTTGGACGATCTCGTCACGGTGAGCGATTTTATCGGCTCTTTTGGCGCGGGTGGTTTGCGCTTTTTTGCCGGTTGGGTGGCTTCGGCTTTCAGGGATTTTTCAGCTGCCTTGAACGCTGCACAGTTACGGTAAGACGCCGGGTGGTTTTTCCCACAGTTCACACAGGTCGGTGGATCTTGGCCGGTGACATTTCCGCACGGTTGTCCGGGATGTGAGTTTGTACATTTTATGCACCTGGGGGGAAACGAACAGTCTCGCTCTGTGTGGGTCCATCGCTGGCACCGGGTGCACCTTTTCGGCTCTGGGAAACAGGGCCTTCTTCTATAAGGGGCGACGCCGACGATGACATGTCTTAAACGGGACAGATTAGAAAACCTAGTGATGTTGTCGTCCCTTGGAACCGTAATTTTCCAGAACGCAATACGATTTCTTTGACGATTACGTCGTTTTGTAGAAAGCTGGAAAATATTTAGAACTTTGAACCCCATTTTTTCAAGTTCATTTTGTATGTCCGTGGCGCTCGTGTTTGTGTCGAGGCCTCTTAGCACATAGTTTGCCGTGCTTTTTTCCTCCTTCGTGTAGTTGAGGATCTCTATACCTTTTTCTCGGCATATCTGGAGTACAGAGTCATGATCTCTGGAATTCTGGAGTGTAATTTTATAACTGTCTTTTAGTAATTTCACTTCGAACTTTGATTTGCATTTTAGTTCGATAGATGGCGCCAAGTTAAACCAGCTACCTTCTATTCGTAGTTCGACGGAGAAAAATTTGCCTTGGCCGTCGTTGTCCTCGGCTCGGTCCAGGATCCCGTCGGGGCGCACAGGGAGCTGGTGGTCGGTTTGAAGCCTCGATGGTCCAGCTTGGCTTTCCTGGGTTTCCCCGTACTCGCTTTGCGACCTCCGGCATTCTTTCCCGTCCTCCGCTCGTCCCGGCATCCGCTTGGTTCCGACGCAAGCTTCGGTGGTGGGCGGGGCCTTTGCATTGCTGCCGTTTTTTGATTGGCTGCTCTTGTGCGATGCTGCGTTATGTGCATTGCTTTGACGAGATTTGTCTTCGTCTCCGGTTTTCTCCCGTTTTTTAAGCGGCTTCCTTCCTATTTGATTCGCCTGGAGTTTCAGGAAATCTAGAAGTTCCAGCGTGTCAGCGTGACCTATCTGGGCTTTCACGGTGGCAAGGCCGCATCTGTGCACGTCAAAGAGTTCGCTGAAGGTGATCCAGTGGATCTCGTCTGGATCGATCGGTCCATTTCCCGTGGGTTTCATTTTGCTATATTCCAAGACTTTTCGTAAGACCGCATCACCTTTACACGTCTGTTGGAGATTTACATGTCTTTTCATCCTCGGGAAGGCTGAGAATTTCCGCTCTGTGAATCTGAGAAGTTCTTTGGCTCGAGCTTTGACCTCGGCTTCTGGGTCCTCGGATAACTGGACAACATCAGACCATCTCCAGTTTTGTGGGTCCATTACTATATCATGGAAGAAGCAGCGAAATTTGGTTTTATTAGACATTATTATTTAATTTATTTTAAGACAGTTTACTATTAATTGGGTATTAACATATATAACAGTTAAGGCTCCGACTGAGTACGGGCCGTTGATGATAAGTTAGGCTATCATTTCAGGAGCAAAGAATTTATGCGTCCGTCCCCTACGGTGGCCGGGGTCTGTGTATCCCCTATCGTCTAGGAACTTTGTCTTCTATTTTCTTTATTTTCAGATCCTAGATTGCAGAGAGGTCCAGCCAATCCAAGGGCTCCATCCAGCGGTCCAATCACAGAAGACCAGTCTCTCCGGCTTTCTTCACCAGCTATTATCTCTTCACTAAAACGACTAACAACATGGGGTTGTGACGGCATTACTCAGCTCCGGAATTAATTTTCTTTTTAATTCCGAGATACAGATCCACTCTTCAAAATTTACCACGACGCATATTCCTGTCGCATTGTTCACTAAATTCTCTCCCCCGGCACTTTTGTGCAACTCTGCAAAAAATTACGAAATTTAAATTTCACTAGCGGATTCTACCCAACTTTGACCATGGCCCTTGGGTCAAGAAATTTATTTCTTGGCCCATTGACACTTAGCTGCCAGGCCTTTTGTAAGCCGCTGCAATAGCCCTGAGGGCAGGACTCGGCACAAAATTCTCGCATTCCGCATTCCGCAAAATTTTCTTTTTCACTCTCCGTTGAGACACGAGAGGAGAAGCACGTATCGAACAGTGCTCTGATGATCGTACAGTAGAGCCCGATCTAACCGAGCTAGCGGCATGAAGCTAGAGCAAAGCATCGTTCCGTACTCAGTCGGACTTAACCAAACTGAAATTCCTTAGGGTTTAAATAACTTCAACTTATTTTGTAATTCTCCCCTCAAACGACTTTGAAAATTCCCATAATGGCACTTGCCCCAAGCGAGGAAGTGGTCCCCCAGAATGTTGCAATTGTGGTGAAGAACACCCAAGCACGTCACGGAAGTGCATAGCGTTCAAAAAAGAACTCGCAAAAATGAAGGGGAATCTTGAACACCAAGAAATTACCACGACAGAAGCAGAGACCATCCATCCCGCGATTTACAGAAGATCCGGAAAAAATTTTAAAAATCCCAAATTTATCCCAAAAAATGTTTGGGAAAGTTTTCTCAAATTTAAGAACTCTAACTCTCAGGAAAAAACAGTCCCAGCCAAGTCTAACCCCCCAGCGGTTAACTGTGATGTCAACCTAACCCCATCTACGGACCTGGTGGAGGATCCCAGCGGAGCTGAAAATCCCAAGTCCCAGTCTACGGACTTTAGACCCACTACCGAGAAGAAAGTCAACTCGAGGCTCCAAGGCGAGAAGGTCAAGACTCCGCCCCGATCCAGAACCGAAGCCACTGGGCAAGAGTGCTCCCCGGGACCATCCGAACGTAGTGACGGCGGCGCAAGTGCCACCCCCGCCGACCGAGATGAAGCTTCCGAAGTTCGTAAGCCCGCCTCCTCGGCCTCTGTCTACTCGTCCTCGGCGTCATCCACGTCTTCGGACTCCGAATCGACAGCCAGCCTGGACTTGGCACGGGACCTGTTCGACTTTGCCAAAACTTGCATTCAGAACACAGTCCAGCAATGCTCGAAGAAAGAGAGACGAGCTACTTTGCAAAAATTCCTAAAAGAGGCTGATCGAATTTTTGAACGTTAGCCGATGAGAAAAACAAGGAGTTGGAAGCAACTCTCATAATTAGCAGCATAAGCGCTGCAACTCTATCTTTTTCTTCGCTTCCTTTACCCATCTTTTTCAAAAATATTTCCTAAAAAATCCCATAAAAAATTAAAAACTTTTAAAAATTTTTCAAAAATATTTTTCTCTTCTCCATCTATCGCTACGAACTTTTTTAATATGACTAATTCTATTCCTCTTTTTTCTTCACCTTCTAATTAACAAATTTTAATAAATTGTATTTTTGTGTATTTTCATTCCTTTTCAGCCAATACCTGACAAGCAACTCTTCCGACCAATGAGGATGAGACACGACGAACCAAGATGGCGTCGCAGAAGCAGTCCACTTTACTTTTCCTGCCGAAAATATTAATAAGTAATATGACTAATAAGTTCGGAAAGACATGTTTGATTTTTCCTGGTTAATTAATCTTTTAATTAACGTAGACATGCTCCCAATTCTGGAATACCACACGCACTTCACATTACACAAACATTTGCACCCTTGCCTTTCTCTTCACAGTGGTCCCCCGCGGGCCGGTTCTGAAGGCGGCAGATGTCTGTAAACAGATAGGCCCCGCCAGAAATCTTTTTAACTTGGAACTTGGAACTTGGATCACCCGACCCCTTTCCAAATTTCTCCAAGCTATACGAAAGAGTTGTAGCGGTTAGGCTCTCACAGCATATCGAAACCAATAACATTATCAGACCGGAGCAACATGGATTCCGACCCGAACACTCATGTGTAACCCAACTCTTAAGGGTCACGGAGTACATTACAAACTCGTTCAACTATACAGACACAGTGGCAGCCCTTTTCTGCGATATAGCTAAAGCCTTTGACAAGTGCGAAATAGCCACTCTTCTGTCGAAACTCATCACCCTTAGATTTTCACCTCACTTCATACTCTTCTTCTACAATTACCTGATGGGGCGCACATTTCAGGTTAAAATAGACCAAGAACTTTCAACCACCAGGCCCGTACGAGCCTCCGTCCCGCAGGGCAGCGTCCTGGGCCCCCAACTTTTTCTGCTCTACATCAATGATTTTCCCACACCCAGAAACGGTATACTGGCCCTATTTGCTGATGACGCAGCAATTCTGTGCAGTAGTAGAAACCCTGCTTACGCCCTTTGGAATCCACAAGATGCTGCCCATGACATAGAACAATGGTGCATAAACTCTGACGTACGCATGAACTATGATAAATGTAAGTTCATATGGTTTGCACGCAGAACCAAACTACCTAGATATGCACTAGCATTTGGGGGACACAGACTGAACCCAGTCACACACATTAAATACCTTGGGTGCATTCTAGACAAAAAACTACTCTTTAGAGAACATGTCCAAATGGCCCGGAACAAAACCGTCGGAATCATGGGCATGTTCAACAGAATCACCTTCCCCCAGGCGAAACTAACAACACACAATAAAATCATACAATACAAGTCCATCCTTCGTCCCACAATGCTGTATGCCTCCCCGGTGTGGGCCCACGCCCGCAAACTAAATATTAAAGGGCTGCAAACAAGACAAAACAAAATACTAAGACAACTCATGCATGCACCTTGGTATCTCCGTAACATTAACATCAGAGCAGACCTACAAATCTCACACCTCTGGCCATACATACTTCGTCTAAACCAGAACCAATTCGATCGAATGAGTGAGTCAACATACCCACATATCCGAATCATTGTGGACTGCGACGCTAACGAACAGTGGAAATATAGGAGGCCAAAGCAAATAGGGCAACTCCAATGGCACGAGCTTTAGCTTCCCCGTGTCTATCATACTTTTTGCTCACCCTGTATACAGACTTTTCATAGGATGACCCGAATAACACACTTCCTAACAGGGGGCGTTCCTACTCCCTTCTTGTAAACAAACAACACGAACTGTCCGATGGACGAGGGAAAAGAAACACCAAGCAGCAGAAAAAAGAGAGAAATAGCTCTCTCTCTCTCTCTCTCTCTCTCTCTCTCTCTTCTCCTCTGACGTCACGAACGGCCCCTCCAAGGTCACGGAGTGAGAAGAAGAAGGGAAAAGAAAAGAGAAAAACGCTTGGCACGGAGCCAAAGCTGCTCTCCCAACTCGCCTCTCTCTCTCGCCAGAGGGCGCTGAAGGAGAGAAAAAAAATTTTTTTACTACTACTATAGTAGCGGAGGGCTTCCCTCACATACGCCAAAAAAGGCCTAACGAAAAAGGCTTAGGGAGTAAAGACGGTTTCCCGTGCTAGCTTGTAAGCATTGGAACGACCGCTCGCTCATCATGGCTCACACTTTGAGCAGGAATGAACCGTTTTGAAGGGAGACTCAGTTCTCGCTATGTTGTACATATCATATTTAATCAGGGAAAATTTTTTACTCAAGGTACATATTTAAGCAAATCTCAGGTAAATAAAACATTTCTTCACAAATTTACCCCACGGGGGTGGAAACTTCTCACATCATGTTATTTTTAATTTCAAATCGGCATCAAGAGCAAGAGAGTATTACTGTTTGTTGTTGCTTGTTTGTGTATACTGAATTTCATGCCTCCCCCTCTTTCCTCTGCCACCTACCTCCCCCCCCCCCCTAACAATTACTAATTTTTCTCCTGTCCCCCTCTTTTTCTTGTACTCTCTCTCCCTCACTCTAGGTCACCACAACTTGTCGCATTGTTTTGACGGAAGTACTACACCACTGGAAATTCAAAAAATTCTTAATATCTTCAAAAAGGAAAAAAAAAAAAAAAAAGAGGTCTCCTCGTCTTCACAGCTCACTTCTCTGTCTTCTTCAACTTGTTAACAATACTAGCAGAAGGTTGTGGCGCATTTTAGTTGCAGGCGTGTTACCAGACCAGTCGCTAAATTAATGACCAACCCCAATCTTGACAAAACTTTCTCTTTACACATGCACTCATATACACGTACTCTCTTGTCTTTCTCTTCATACGTAGTCTCCGTGGCTACAATTTGTAAGCCCGCAGATGGCTCCATTGAGCCAGGCCCGGGAGGTAAAGTTTCATTCTGGTCTGGTCTGGACCCCTCTCCAAGTGAAAGTGGACCTCGTCCATCTAAGGAATGTCCGAGGGGGCCATGTGGTCAAACTTCCGTTCCCACGATCCGTGAGAAAATTCCCTTTCACCAGCCGAGAAGGAAAAGAAAAGCACCTACACTTTATGAACAATATATAGCCATCTAAAACAATAATATAATTTACGTAAAGTATGTGTTATGACTTCGATCATAACAGCAGCCAGCGAACGGAAGTGAAAGGGCGTCGTTTCTGGACAGCATGTGGCGTAGCGCAGGGCTCAGGCGAACGTTTACTGTACAGTTGGCTTCCCCCTCTGTTTCTTTTATTTATCTGCCATCGTGCTTTGTATATATTGTAATTGATTTAGGATTTTCTTTTGTCTGTTCTTTTTTTCTTCCTTTTGTAAGTACTTTTTAAAACTTTTTTTAATGTATGTATTCTATGTACATGTAAAATAAAGTTCGCCGACACGGGCTGAGTGGTGTCGGCGACACCACTCAGCCCCTTAACCGGAACATGGGACGAACGTCGACAGAGTCTGGAAGGTGGACTGTTTAGAAGTAAAAGCAAATCGGAAACCCCCTCCCTCCCCATCGATGCTGACGTAATACTTGGATACTCTACCTCACCAACTAACCAAAGCCTCCTAGAAAGACTAGCAGTATCTAGGCCAGAGTGCACCCTCCGTATGCATTCCCAGGGGATCCGTGATGAAATTAAAAGAACTTAGTGAATTGGGGAAAATAATATAAATCCTTTTTGATAATAAAAAGGAATCATTAACTTTGATGTATAAATAATAAAAAATGGGGCTACGGAGCTCCGCATTCTCTGATTCTGGGTCATAATCCCGACAGACGAAAGGTAGAGTACTCGTTCGGCAAACGAGAGACCGGGGTTCGAGTCCCCGTGAGGGCAGAGATGAATTTTCCTTTCCTGAAAGTATTTTCCAGTATCTGTCGTATTAACAAGGGAAAATGACGTCTTTCGTCATTGCGAATGCTATTTATGTCCCTAGATGTCACTGTATGCCAGTTTCTATCGACAGCACAAAATTAATGCGCGCCATCTATAAAATTATACTTGGATGAGAACGTTTAAAGCTTATGAGAAAGTCAAAATCATCATTTTTATTAAAAATATGATTTTTAAAAATGTTTTGAAGAATTATTAATAAAAGATATCAAACAATAATACTTTAAAGAGAATTTCATCGAAGCAATTTATCAGTTTAATGTTGATAACAGTATTATTATACGAATAATTTCAGCTCATTAATGCCATGAATCGGCTTTGGAGTAAATAGTAAAACGTGCGGACACGCAATATTAATTGTGCTCCGCTAGCTTAAACAGATATTTAACCTGACGTATAGTTTAGGGCAGTGTTTCTTAACCTTTTTCAGCTCGTGGCCCCTTGCCCTATCCAGGGCCCCCTCATCCAAGAGTAAGATACTTCTTATTTTTTTTAATAAGAATGAAATTTTAAAAAATCAGATCAATCTCTGGAATCCTCACTAGGCACGAATTCAAATGGTGGATTATCATCTCTCCCAGGAGTCAAACCATATGGTAAAAAACGGTCTGTGTGAAATACGGGACGATCCAACGAATGTGCACGATAAATCCACCTTCGCAACACATCAACCGTTGCTCCGGCGGCCCTCCATACCTATCTGGAAATAACAGCTTACGTATAATAATAGTACCAGATCCCATATAGTGCAGTCCCCTCCCTCCATTATAGACATGAAGACCACATAGACCCAAGGGTTAAGATGCCTCTGGTTCTATGAACGGATCTGATGGATTCTGAAAGTAGTAATATTTTTCAACCATGTTTCACTTTTAAAGCTTTTCTCGTCACAGCTCTCTATCACTCCTTTCACCACCTATCGTGGATCACCTTTCTTCTGATTTTCTCCCGTGGCCCCCCTAGATTATCCCAGGACCGCAAGGGGGCCATATGGCCCCAGGATGGGAACCACTGGTTTAGGGCACAATGGAAAATAGTAGCATTATCGTGAGAAATTACTATTCATTCTAAGAAGAGCCCAAATGTGTCCTCAATAAGTTTCGAAAAAATTACCACTCATATATATATAATTCTACTCATTGAAAAATATCCAGCCGAATAATTATGACTCACTCAAAATGTTTTCTTTTATAAATATTAATGTTTTCAATGGTAATAGAGGCCAAAAATGAATTTTAAAATTTCATAACCATACGTATTAGAGTTACGTCATTCAAACAACATATGATTAGGTATAGCACAGGCAGTGACAGTGAAGAAAAGGAAATAAGTAGAGAGAAATTTTGTAAGAAAAAAAAGATGGAAGAAAGAACAGGAGCATAGTATTATCCACTTCTGAGGAAAGAGGGAAAATAAGTTTTTTTTTAGATATCACCATGAAAAACACGAGAGGTGATAAGTAGTCAACTGTTGTCGTTTTTAATAAATTTTTGTGGCTTTAATAACTGCATTTGCGTCAAATTTTTTGTTTTCATGTGTTTCTGGGTGAAGGGGACAAATATGGTCAACCAACATAGAAACCTTCTATGAGCTAGTAAAGTTTTCTACCAGTGATTTATCTGAAGTCGAAAAACGGAAAAAATCCAGCGCCAAAAATACTGCGGGAAAAAAGGTCTACTGTGGAAAAGACAGCTGAAACCGGATCCCTACAGAACAAAACCACCAAAGTAATCACCAACTCTGGAGAAACTCCTGTCTCCGAAAAGCGCAATGCACCTGAAAGCGAAAGGGGAAAAAATCAACCAATCACAGGCCGTGATTCTGGTTCAATAGAAAATCATGCTTCTCCCTCGAGGTCCGAATGGAAACCTCAAAATTAATCAACCTCTGAGGACCACCGAAACATTTCTAAGTTTTGTGAGTCACAAAAAAATGCATGCCACTCTATATCTAGCTCGAAAGTGATACTCCAGAAAAATTTGTAATCAAAGGACTCGATCCAAACTCCTCTGACGAGGACAATATGTTCTCACTTACAAGTAAAGGGTCCAAAGGTGCCATCCCGAAAAAATTATGAAAACATTAAAGTACATTCATCTTAGCAAAAAAACATAAAAAGAAAAAAAAAATTCGCGGTGGAGTTTCAATTATTAAAGCCGCAAAAAATTATAAAAAATTACAACAGTGGGCTACTCATCACCTCTCACGCTTGTTTGTGATACGTATCTATAAAATTTTGTTTCCACTCTGTAGCTCCCCCTTTTGGCTCTCTGTTGAATACTTTATGAGAAGAAAATAACTCAAGAGAATGAGCAGGGGATAAAATAGCATTATGTAAAAGAAAAAGCGATGGGAGATAAATCCTCTTTTTTTAAATTAAGCTTTCGTGAGCGCAGTTCCCTTTTCAGCTACTCTCTCCCAGAAACCAGTTATTTCTCTCTTCTCTCCCCCCCCCCTTCTTGGTTTATGCTGTACCTGATCATGGACGAGGTGCATGTCTGGTTTAGTAGTAGTAGTACCTGATCATGTGTTGTTTGAGTGACGTCACTAATACCCTAGGGCAGTGGGGTTTTTTTCATTTTTAGTCTATTGGCGTTAAAAATATTAATATTTATTATTTTTTGAGTGACCTATAATAATTCCGCCGGATATTTTTATATTTTTGTGCACACTTAAATGAGTGTGGAATCAGTGGGGGTTTTTTCGAAACTTGTTGAGAATGACACATTTGGACCCTTTCCTTGTAAGTGAGCCAGACGTCACAAATATCAAGTTTCTCAAAAGACGTCGGGACGGTACGAGGAGAAAAAACCATACAGGAAATGAAAAACATTCGATACATTCAAAAGTGTTTAATGGGCGCGGTAGCTCAGGTCGAGGAGAAACTCGCCTAAAGTACCAAAGGATGATTAGAGCAATCGGGAGTTCGATACCCGGTTCGTCCTTGTCAGAAACTTGCCTGATACAACAGATACGGCAACATGAGAGCAGAAAAAGATTGCTACCGCAGGGAGTCCCACAACGAGGGGTTAGCTTACCAACCTCTCGGTGAGAATAAAAAAAACCTGCCGTTCGGAATCGGCAATAAATTGTAGGTCTCGATCTAATTATCCATCATGTGCAGAAGAAGACCGTGGTGCGACAAAGTGTTCAATGATTTTAATTTAATTGAAAAAAAAACCAATTTTTCTTGTTTATACAGTACTACTATTCACCCGCTTCTTCGCTCGCGTGGATTTGGTAATCTGAAAATGACTCGGTGATTATTACCCCATATGACATCTGAACCCGTCATGAATCCTTTTGCCAATGAATTTTCAGAAATACCGTATTGATGGATATCTACATTATAAAATATAATACTGACTTTCAGAAATTTCATCTCAATCACTTATGTGAGTATTATGTTTCTTCTGAGTGATCTAGAAATGTACCGCGAGTCAGTCACTTGAGTGATCTGCAAATGTGTACATTTCCAGATCACTTAGAAGAAACGTAGCATATCTTGGCACCATCTGCACGTATGCCGAATTCGAAAAGAAAAAAATTCCGTGTCGGTGGAGCAACAATCGTTGGTTGAGTTGCTATGGAATTAGCCGTGATAAGAATACTACTGAAAATAAAATTTGCCAGAGCTATCTAAGAGCGGAATGTGCGTACCTACGGGACCCTCCGTCCGTCTCATAGGCGAAATTGTTTTCGGCACTTGCAAAGCTGTCGGGACTCTCCGTCCGGGAGGCACATAAACGTAGTCTTCTATGAGGCTTTTCGAATAGGCGTCATAATCATCAGCATCACTCCTGAGGAATATACACTTGGATGATCCCCATAGAGATCAATGTTAAAATTGCCGATTTTAGCGTAAAAATGCGGAAATTTAGAGGGGTTTTCCCACCACATCAATAATTTTAAAAATTGAATTGAATCTTTGGTTTTCGAAATATTGAGCTGGCTTAGAGATACGAAGCCTAGAAAATTAAATATAAAATAACGAGCTAGACCCACTTTTGAGGTGGATATTCATGCAATAACATTGATTTCGAATTTTTATTTATATCTTCTGAAGCGAAAAAATGAGAATTAATGTCTCCGTATTGTCTTATATTATCCAATTGCACCAATCCATATAGTTTAGGGTAATTTGAAATAAATTATGGGCCCGTATAAATTACATCGAAGAAATTCCATAGCTTTAATTATTTTTTTCAAGTAATGAAAATCGGAAGGTAAATAATATTGAAATCAAGATAAGAAAAATTACGCTCTGTACAGGATAGGCGCTGAGACCTAGATTGTCACAAATATAGTTTCTTAACAAGAACTATTATCGGCTGGAACAACCTACCACCAAATATTGTAGATTGTACTACAATTTCCGAATTTTTCTGTATCATCAATTTTCGTCGTAACATAACTTCCGCATCCTCTTGTATAGGCCTCGGCCAAACAATACTGAATAAATAAATAAATTAATAATATTTTTCAAAAAAAGAAAAAAATGTTGTAAGTGGGAAAACGCTTCGAACGGGAAATCTTAACGAGAATTAGTTGGAGTTGGGACAACAAAAATAAGTCGTACTATGCGGGAAAACGTTATAAGCGAGATAGACTGTATATGAGGGAGGGGGCTAATTTGTAATTTTCACATTTACACTAAAGTTTTGACGCGTTCTCGTGAACGGTATATAAACGAAGTTCACTGTATTAAGTAATAGCTTACAAACAAGCAAATACCAAGTGTGTTTAAATATTGAATGATACATTCGTATAATACATTTACTATGAAGATTGCCGCAACAAAGTCCATCCAGTATTTTAGGGGGGGCCTCCAAGTTTATGTTTGGAATTTTTACGTACCACACATACATTATGATATACGCATTTTGCGTAGCTGCGCATTTCCCGTATAAGTATAGAGGTGAATAGAATTCCGGAATTATTATCAAAAGCTCTACATTCCTCACTAACTTGTTCAGGCTCTGAACAAACACATACTACTAGGTTGCATTTCAGAAAAACACGTGCACCTTTTCTTTTTTTTTAATAGGTTTTCGACTTATTTCTGTTTAAGTCCTCATTTGATATTTTTAAGTAAAATTAAGAGAAAAAAGCAATATATATACAAGACATCTTACCTTCTTAAGATCGCAAAATATGATGTCAGATTCAAAAAAAATACATTCCACTGCTTGTATATACATTCGTCTGGAAACCTCATAATCTTTATAATGATGTGACACGAACTTATGACGAATTGGATAAACACAAAAAAATCATTACACGATTGTTTTTGTGAAACTCTTAAAATTTCTGATACTTCAAGTACGAAAAATGACTAAATTTCATCTTTTAACTACTCAGATCTTATGGTAAGCGTTGGGATATATATCCTGTAAACCAATCACAGGTCTAAATCAATTTTTTTTTTCGTTGAGATTTGTTACCGTTACCGTGGAATTGTATATGAAGCGCCGGCCATGGGGCCGCATCTTCTCCATCTTAAGGGCCATTTCGGCCATTAAATTAAAAGATTCTGCTATGCTCATTCTAGGATTATTAAATGAGCATAGGAAATTGAGATTTGTATTTATGACCCTGTCTTAAGGGCAATATTGGCTAGCTTCATCATTTAGTGGGGAAGGCTAAAACAAATATCCCTAATAAATGCAGGGAAACTAGGCCACCCCTCTCAAAAGTCATAAAAAACACCCCACAGCAATTATTCTTTATTCGATTTTTTTGCTGTGGGGACTTTACCCCCCCCCCCCACCCCCCAATAGATCCAGTGTCCAGCTGAGGATAGCTTTGTACTATGCTAGATGGCTATCTGTAATTGCTTGAAAACTATTTTGTTTTTTCAAAAGCAATTCACCCCTCTACTTCCGCATCACTTGAGTGGCACATTCTGAGAGTTTCTTTTTGTGAACTGGAGGGGAACTTGTAAATAATAATAAACTTAAGACTAAACTTTTTCCCTTATAAGGAAAAAAGTTTAATATTATTTTTGGAATGAAAAGCTTGATTTTTTAGTTGAAACGTAACGCATGTCCATAAACGAAATCGTTAACGAGTGCTGTAACTTGGAAAGAAAATCTAGATTTTTGGGAAGGGGGGGGTAAACCACAAGAGTTTACAAAAACCCTCGCTAGATGACGCTTTTGAACAATTCTTTAAAAGAGTGGAGGTTCATCTTGGTGAGCGAGCGTTTCAGAGCAGCTCACGGAAAAGAACCGTTTTGACTATCTCTAGTTACCCATGGAGGAAAGAATAACAGGAGGTGACACGACCAACGCCTCCGTTGAGAAAGCATGGGGAATCTGGGTTGCCAGATGAAGCCAGTGATCGCTCTATTAAAGGGACCAAGTAAGCCCAAATAAACCGTGGCTTTCCATGCTTTCCTATGAGAAACATCCCCGTTTTTAAAATTCATTTAAAAATTTACTATTCACTTTAGGAACTCGATTTTTTCCCCTCAAATTCTTTGGATATATTTATACAATTGAACGAGAGCTTTTACAATTTTAGTTGTTATTTGTTTTCGAATATCAACTTCTACAACATGGAACCTTTTACAAAAATTTACCCATATCTTGTGCCACAAAATTTCTTCTCGGCATTTTAATTTTAAAAAAATTATGCCAAAGTATGTAACACCTCAGTGCTGAGAGAAATACAATGTTTAAAGACACTTGAACAAGCGGTGTTTGAAAAAATCTGACTTTTTTGCGAAAAACATTAGCATATATAATGCCTTTCAGCTGTTTATATTAAAATATTGTAGAAATATTTCTCCATTCCAGGCAAAAACTCGAACGCAGACACAATTTTAGATTTCAATTTAGAATTCAATTCGAAACTTTTTGTCAAATTTTCGTACACATACCACTTTAAAAGCAAAGTAATTGGTACAAAATGAAGAAAAAAAAAACAGCCCAGATTATTTTTCTAAATACTATAGGCCAGAGAGATGACTTATCGCGGCTCGTAAAAAAAAGTTTTTTATTTTTTAATATTTTTTTCTCAATACATCTACACAGCGGAAAGTTCGGATGGGCGGCATATATTTCCAGTAATACGTATTCAAGAATATGAGAGTGGAACGGAAGAAGGGTGGCGAAATTTGTACAGCCTACAGGCAGCAAAACCATAAATACACAGTGGCGGACGACTTCCGAGCACTTCCAGTACTTTGAGGCACGGGGGGGGGGGCGGCAAAATGCTGTTTGCCCCGGACATCTGAATCATGTTTGCCCAGGGTGGCAAAAATCCTAGCTACGGCCCTGTCAGAAGGTGCTCGAGCACCTCAGAACTGATTCAGAAATCATAATTCCTCATGTAAAGCTTAAAACGAGCGCCCACGGGCCTGAAACACTTTCGAAATGTCAAGGATCTATGATAATGATGAACGAAACAAAAAGGCAAGATAAACAGTTAAAAGAAAAAAATTATGAAATTGCATTTTGTTGCAGCTTCATATTATTTTAATTAATCATATTCCCATAGACATTAATGTGATGCATCAAATTTTTAAAATAAATTGAAGCACTGAACTAAAAACTTACGACGAGTCGAGAGTGAAAAGTGATCTTCCCCTTTTTAAAAAATAAATTAAAAATATAACAACCACTTATATAAGGATAAGATTTTATTTTTCCCCTTTATTAGATCATGTAGATTACCTGAAGACGCATTAAACAGTCATGCTGCTTAAATTAATTTAGTTATTAATATTTTAAAAGAATTCGATCCGGCAAAACACAGTAAGTATAGGGAAAAGAGCGGTTTGTTTGGGCTTACTCGTCAGCCCGTAGGGTTGCCACAACGGCTTAAATTTTCGTTCCTGATATCACCTCCTGTTATTCTTTCCTCCATGCTAGTTACCAGAGGAGGATGATGAAATTCACTGTGAGTACGCTTTTTCTAAACTTTATTTCGTGGCAATGCAGTTTGTAATTACTGTTATTAACGAGAAGGCATATCTTAGGAAAATCTTATTAGGTAACTTTGTTTAAGATAATTTAACTCACTAGATCGTAATTCACTATCGGCACTCATCTTCAGGAATAAGAAGATCAATCAGTTGGAAGTTTCGCTTATAATCGCTAACACTAGTTAGATGGCGGAGCAAGTTAAAATTTGCGTCCGCTCCTTGCGAATTACCATAGAAAATGTATTCGTTGTAACGAAGAAACGGAAATTACTCGTATAATATTACTGTCATCAACAGTCAACTGACAAACTGGAATGATGAAATTCCCCTCAGAAGTTTAGTTATTTATTATTTTTTATCAGGTTTTTTTTAAAAACGTTAAGAAAATTTTATATTTTATAAAAATAATAAAAATAAAGTAATAATTAATTTAGACGTTCTGTTTACCTTTACAGGTTCTCATCGAAATGTTCTAGATGACGCGCATTCATTCACTTCTGGCATTAAGACCAAGCATACAGTGATATCTAGGGATTAAATATAAAGCAAAACACAACTTTCAGAAAAAACGAACGTTCGTTTATAGCAGTGGTTCTCAACCAGTGCTTCGCGGAGCCCTAATCCGTTAGCACTGTCCAGGGGGCTCTGCGGCCACTCGATGAAAATCAAAATACAGCAAATTTGAAGAAAAATAAATATAAATTTTTGGGGTTGACAACTGAGGACATCTCCTGCCCTACAATAATATTTGACCCCTTTTACGTTAACTGATGAAATATTTCGTCCGATTTGGTGACAAATTTGCACATCATCATTTTAACATCAAGTGGAGTTTTAGGACATTTACGCACATTCAAGCCCATTCTTGAATTATTTTTTGTTTCTACCCTCTCCCCTCCCCCTTCTGTATTCACCATACGGCTCTGTCCACGAATTCTAAAAGTGCAGAAATGCACCGTGCGGATCTGTCTATACACCATCGCTGGAGCCCCATAATTCCCAATTTGCTCAGGGCCCCACTAAAACATGTGTTCATGCACGTACAGGATTATGGAACGGGTTTTTTTTCTCGACATCATTTTATGCGTATAGTGTCCGAGATTGTCCTTTTATAAAAAGGATCAAAATTTTGGAATTGGAACCTTGTGATTTGTGCATTTTTTAATTATATATTTCTTTATTTGAACGTTTTATGTGCATCTTTTTCTCAGCCACCTCGTTGGGCATTTTGCCTGTTGTGGCGTTGTATTTGTATTTGTAGCGTTTGCCTCGCAAAAACGCAGTGTTGTTAATTTGGAAGAAAAATAAATTTAGACTCTCAAAAAAAGAATGGCCACAAGTATTTACAAAAATCCGCACTACATGTTGCTTCCGAACCACCAGCACCACACTAAGGATGTGTAATGGAATAGCGCATTAGAACACTGCCTCGGTGCCATTATGGTAAACACAGACTGTCCCAAGTTGATTGCGCAGCGGATACATCTGCAACCGTTGACTTTAGCGAAACATACTTTCAATTAATTTTTTTTTTTTTCAAATGACCTGCGGTTACTCAAAATATTTTAAATTTCCCAAGAGGGCCGTATACATAGAAAAATAAAAAATAATTTTTTACAAAGACAGAAATGCCATAGTGAGGAGCAGTGGGTGACGAAGGTATCGCAGGGCCATCAATTCCATAACAGCAGTGCGTACCTTCTCGCGGAGTGTTTTTTCTGCGGCAGGATTAGTTGCATCCTTTTCTTCCTCGGCAGGAACCTCTTTCTCCTCCAGAGGGAAGTGACTTTCCGGATTGGCGTAAATCAGTCCATTTAAAGAGAGAAGAGCGAAAATTCCAGACAGTGCCAGGAAGCCGTAGTGCAAAGCTGCATTAACAGTTCTTTCAAGCGGCTTTGCCGTGGTGCATTCCCACCGCACTGAAAAGTGGTCTCAGTATGCAGGGCATAATGATTACACCCAAACATCCACCTTTTATGCAGATAATAGGTACATAATAACTTTTAATTAATCTACATAAATAACTTTTTATGTAGACTCGGTGCGCTAAATCTTCCAATGAAATGTTATACATATATATACATGTTTCGATCTTCATCTTGTATTCATATATGCAAACTGTAACTGGGCTTTCGCTTGTAGTTTGTATCACGGCCGCAACTAGGGAGGAGCAGGCGGGTCTGCTACCCCGGGCGCTGAACTAGAAGGGGCACCGAATTCATCCTTTGACTGCTTCCTCTACATGCAAGTAGCACGAAATTTCCGGCTTGCCCCGGGTGACAAAGTATCTAGTTGCGGCACTGGTTTGTATTTATAAATAATTAAATACATATGTAAAACTATTCAAACAAGCTACAGTAGACATGGTTATGTCGAGACTGTCGTGATACAGCGGCATCTGTGAGTTAATATATTTTTTAAAGAAAAACATAGAGAAAAGATTCAAGAAACAACTACGTTGAGATACTGAAACTGCAACTTGTTGCAGTGTGACAGCTACGGTACTCTTTGTGGTGAAACGCGATAAGCGATGAGAACGACTTTGACGGTCAAGGTTTCTTAAGTCAGTGTTTCTTAACCTTTTTCAGCACATGGCCCCTATGGATTGCATTTGTTTCTCGTGGCCCCCGTCATGGGCGGAGATACGGGGGGGGGGGACGTTGGGGGCATTGCCCCCCCCCATCGTTAAAGGTGAAGTCGACTGATCTAATGTATATATGTATATATGAATTGACATCATCATCATCATCGTGCCCCCCAGCAATAATGACCGTGCCCCCCAGACTTCCAATTGTATCACCGCCTATGCGCCCCCTATCCTATATAGAGCCTCCCGCACCCTCATCCAAGAGTGAGATACTTTCTATTTTTTTTATTATGAATGAAATTTTAATAAATCAAATCAATCTCTAGAGTCCTGGCTAAGCACGGATTCAAATCGTGGATTATTCTACCAGGAGTCAAATTATATTGTAAAAATCGGTCTGTGTAAAATTCGGGACGATCCAACCAACATGCACGATGAATCGACCCTCCCAACACATCAACCGTTGCTCTGGCGGCCCTCCATACTTGGCTGGAAGTAACAGCTTACATATGAAAATCATAGTACCAGATCCCATATATTGCAGTCCCCCTCCCTGCATTATAGACATGAAGACCCTGGTCATGCCCACATAGACCCAAGGGTTAAGATGCCCCTGGTTCAATGGACGGATCTGATGAATTCTGAGAGTAGTAATATTTTTCAACCATGTTTCACTTTTGAAGCTTTTTTCTCTTCACAGCTCTCTATGACTCCCTTCACCACCTGTCGTGGATCACCTTTCTTCTGATTTTCTCCCGTGGCCCCCCTAGAATATCCCAGGACCGCAAGGGGGCCGTAATGCCCCAGGTTGAGAACCACTGTTATAAGTGATAAGAAATACGCATTTGCTATTTTCCATTACAATTTTGCCGAAAATACGGGATGGCCGTCCACGGGACCTGCACCATGAGACCAGGGAAAGAGATCCTATGTGAATTGTTAACATATCCATAGGATATATAGCCGAATACGTTCACATGAATGGGTGGATGATCCATCTCTTAATGTTGTAAATACAACTTAATCAATCATCATGATAAATTTTATAAAGATTATTTAGTTCTACCATTTTCAATGTTTTATAATGGGTGAATATCTAGATAATGTTGCGTGACAACGTATCATATGGTCTGTGACGACTCACTCCGTATATGAGGTTGGTTGTCACACTCGACAAGAAATTTTTAAAAATTTATCTTTCATAGAAACAGTGATTTTCTTTGTACCCGCAAAAAGCTCTAGTACGCGTCGAATGTTCAAACTTGACGTAGATCCATTCAGAACATCTGGATTGGTTTGAATTACATACCCGTAATTAAGTGAAATGTAAAAAGTGTGACGACCATCCCTGGTCTCCCTTACGTATTTTGCATGACTGAGCATTTCGTGTACAAATATTGAGATGAATAGTGTCGCCAAATTATTGTCAAGCTCTACATTCTACACTCACTATTTCAGGCTCTGAACAAACACAAATTACTAATTTATCAATTTTTCAATTCAAGAAATCAAAGCTTGCAACTTTATTAAAATATTTCCTACAGTAGCTAAATTCTTATTTCTGTTAAAGTCCTTATTTGATATTTCAAATTAAAACTTAGAAAAAAGCAATACAAAAAAATTTTACCATCTTTTAAATTGCAAAAAGTAATATCAGACTGAAAATAATGTGACACTGTATATACAGGGCGCGTGGTATTTTACTGATGAATCGTTGGTTCTAGAGGTCAATTATAAAAGGTATCCAAATAACGTGAAGTACTCAGATATGTCATTCCCGTTGCAAGTCAATTTGTGTATTTGAAGCTCTTTTTTTTTTCCAACTTTCCTTCTTTTTTTTTAATTCGAATATCTCATTGCACTTAGAAGCGTGAAAATTTTTTAGTTGGCATCAGGAAAGACAGGACAACAACTTGATAATTGGGTTCTTGAGCACATTGTGTCCATATTTCTAACATGCTATTGCGTTAGAACAGTGGTTCCCAACCGCGGGTGCGGGAGAGCACTTTTGGGGTGCGAGATGAGAAAAATTACAACATGTTGGCCGATTATTCAGGAAAATTAAGAAGACGATGAAAATTGAATTTTTCAGTTCCTAAAAAAACATGAATAATACCAATACTTTGACGCCGCAGAAATGCGTCGTACGAATTTCGCGTTGCGAAAGTTTCTTTCTCGATTAGCGATCGCTCTTGTTTTCCATTTCCCGGTTGACACAAAGAAATACCATTATTTACCTATACTAAACTATTCCGTGGTTTGTTTATATTGGTACCTCGTGCTTAGATTTGACGATGTCACGGAAAACATCAAAAAGCTCATTCAAAGAGACATTAATTAATAGTTGTTGCAGCTGGAATCAATAAGTGAAGAACTTTATTCAATGAAAATCTTTTTTTTTCTTCCAAATTTCAAAATGATGTGTAAAAATAGTAGCTTCTTGTTTGGTTTCGTTTTTAAATTAATCTTCAAAAAAAAAAAAAAAATGAAGCCGAAATAAATTATTAGCCACAGCCGAAAAGACACTAAACAATGAGTAAAACGATTCATAGAAACCTATTATCGGATAATTAATGTAATTAATTACAGAAAAAAAAACTTATAAAAATTTTAAACTTCTAAAATTTTCTAACAGATAAAAACGTATCATATAAGAAGGGGGTGCGGGAAGTTAAGTAGAGCATTGCTCTAAGGGTGCAACAATAAAAAAAAACGTTATGTACCACTGCGTTAGAACAAGGTTATCATATTTATCACCGATTCGTCAAACAGAGATCACCAAAATTTCTTGCCAATCGCTTGTAAGCGAAGCGGTTAAACCAGTTTTTGACACTTGTCATGTCAAAAACCATTTTTTTTTTTGGTTTGTATTTATGAAATAAAAAAAAAAGTACGTTAATCAGTTTCACGTTTGTTCATGAAGGATCAACTAGCTTTTTATAGACAAGGGGTGGCCAACTTCCCTTTGTTCGAGGGTCAACATAACAGAAAGACGCAGTATCGTGCGCCGCACCAGGGACATGACTCTGGTATATAAGCCGCATTCACAAGTGGAGAGGACTCCGGCATATAAGTCACGCCCAGTATGATTGCTTGCTATGGCTTGCGTAGCGGGCCATAAACATTTCGACGGATTTATTAAATTATTAAGCAAATCTTTCATTTGATTAAATACTAATTATAAATAATTATTAAAGGGACCCTTCATATTTGGAAAAGAGTATTTATTTATGTTCTCTCATAGCCAGTGAAATCAGCACAGCGGAAACTTGCGTAAATTGCCGCACAGCGTGGACTACAATTTACAAGTTGAGGGCGACAAATTGACCTAGACCCCTAGCCCGTCTGTAAACCAACCATATCATTAGCTCTGACAGCTGGGCATGGGGGCAAACATTTGAGTCTGGTCTGGTATGGCGTTGTCTGTTGTGGCGTTGTATTTGTATTTGTAGAAGATTTCAATTTATTGCAATTTAAATTGAATTCAAACAATTTAATTTAAAAAAGTACTACATTATTTTTTGTCATCCGTATCTCTATTTTATGATACAACAAAAAAACTCAAATAAAGAAAGTTAATAATAGGCTAATTCATTCAATTGCATTAAAAGTTTTTCTAATTTCGGAACATGAATTATGGGGGGAAAACTTTTAAACACGCACGCAAACCAACATATCATTTCCACGTTCGGTTTCGCAATATTCCATGTTTTTGCCGACAGAAATATGTAGACCAAGCACACCAACCTTGTACCAAAAGCTTAGACGCTAATGAAAACTATGTGAAAATATTCAAACAAGCCAGCCAAAGATATGCGACTGACCTTAAACAAAAGATTAATGGTTATATTATATCTATGCAACTGACCCATAGTCATCTTTCTTATTGGTGATTACACTGCCTTTGTCGGTGCTCATCCTGTGGGCATTATGAAAACTTCATCGAATCGTCATTCACAAGCACTGTACATTTCTACCCTTGATCTGTACCCAACTCCCTTCGCTGTGAGAAATAGAAATCCCAACAAAAGTGGGAAGTGCGGCTTATATGGTGAAAAAGGTGATTTAATTGAATTATTAATTAATTAAATATTTCAGGTTCTTATGGAGATACTGTAACGGTAAATGTTGGCGACTCTCGAGCCAATGGGGCAGATAGAAATTTACCGTTAATGATAGGCTCACTGTAATTTGGGGAATATCATACAAACCGAAATTTTTCCACATGATATTGAAATTTTATCACAGCAAAAATCAATTATTTAACATTTCAAATTTTTATAACCGAATTTTCAAATGCAATCAAACTTTTATATGCAGTTAAATTTTTAAATGTAATTGATATTTTAATTTTAATTTCGATGACCTTTCTGCATTGACAAAAAATAATTATTTTCAGTTAACTGCGCGTACACTTTTGTTCATGTTTGTATTTCACGTGTAAGACAAAAACCTACATACAAGCTCGCGTGGAACATGTACAGTGAAGAATCGACGGTTCGACGAATTGATTCTGCGCTTTAATATATAAATTGACGTCACGACGAATTGACAAGGCGGCAAACTTGTACAGCTACGAATTGGAGCTGCGAAAAACCTGTACCGCGACGAATTGGCACTGCGACGAATTTGTACCGCGTCAAATTGAGGAGCGACAAGTTGAGTGGGACGATTTGACCGGCTACGTTTTTGTTTGAGTCCGGAGATCTACGCAACTGGACGAACATTTTTGGGATTTTGACACATCTGATATTCTAGGCATCCTCAATATTCTTCAAATGCGGTCTTGGAAAAATTTCCACTGATGGCTGGATTTTGGACTTTGCTTACTTCATGGTTACGAAACTTTACTCAAGCGCTTCACGATGGAAATGTGGTGCGTGTGCGTATATCTTTCCCCCGATTTTTCAAACGTGGTGAACTTAATCTTCCCCTGAGATTTTTCTGGTTAAAGGCCGGACTAACACCATAAAAGTATGATAAAAGTACTTTTATAAAACTTGAAAAATGCTACCAATAAGATTGTTGGTTACATTCTAGAAAATTCAACCGATGATCTTACTGGTAGCATCTTTTAAGTTTTATAAAATAACTTTTATCAAACTTTTATAGTGTAATCCCCGGCCAAAGACAATTTTTGAGAAATTTTGCTTGTCGAGAGCACTGACTGGGCAAGAAAATCTGCTACTTTACTGTTACTTGCGTAACTCCTACAGTAGGTTTTTGAAATCAGTTATGTAACCTGTGTGTTTAAAGAGGTTTTGTGTTTGTGTGTTGAAAATACAAATTGTTTTAGTCAGATCAAGAAAATATATGTTCTTTCTACATTAACTGCTACTTCGTATACGGTTTGATAATTCTAGCGACGATGATCGGTGAATAATACAAAATAAACGATAAAATATGTGTCGATATAGCTAAGGTTAATGCGTTTATTGATGCGATACGAAATTTTCACTAGCATTATTCTCTTGTGAATTTGAGAAAAATAATTACATATCATCAAAACTCTTGTATTGTGTGATATTTACGTATACATAAAACCATATTTAATCACATTACGGTGTTCCTTGTATTTCTTTCGCAGAGTTGATGTTGAATCTATTCTTTAACCACTTGCCCCCCTTACGGGTTTTTAATTTGTTTTCTGCACAGAAAATGCCATTTTTTTATATTTTCATTCTATATTCATACGTCAATGACTAGAAATAATAGACAATTACAGAGAATTGTGCTGAATTTTTTAATTTACAAATCCTGAAATGTTGATTCACTTATTAACTTTTTTTTAAATTAATTTTTCTTAAAAGCTCTTATTTGAATATTTTTCCATGTAATAAATATAACCTAGTTTAGATAGATTATGTAACTGAACTAGATTTTATGTATCTCGATATCATTATATACTGCTGTTGCATGAAACCATATCGTTTGCGCAGGTTTAGTTAAATGTTTATTTTGAGTTAGCGTCCTCTAGGGGCAAAGATTACGATGCCCGTGCCTTGGCTAGCACGGGCAAGTGGTTAATGATCAGCAGCGACGATTGCTTGTGAACCCTAGCGAGTAGTCGGTTATAGTTATTAGTTGTATCCCGTCGTCCTGAGCTGAGATATGACGACTGAATTCAATTCGCCGGCAAATCCCTTTTGGGCGGGAGGAGTAATTCGGGGGTTGTTTTTTTTTGTGTAGAAAAAAATATACACGTAAAAACACGATGCACAGATGTGCAATCCGACGGTATTTATACATATTCATCATTCAAAGCCCGCGTCACTGTTTGTCAAAGGGGTTTCTGGTGCCCTGTCGTGGCCACTCCCTTACTGTTCTATGTGTTTTACTGCCGCCCGTTCTGCCGGATCTCTTTGTAGGTTGCTGAGATCTGGTGGCCCATAAGTATTGTAATCATTGCCGTAACTAGCCATTCAATTGCGCTGTGCAAGAATTTGCATTTAGACTGGCCCGCTTTCGAGTGGGCCCTGCGCGGGGGCACCTGTTGCACCTGCCTAGTTACGGCACTGGTAATGTTAACTTTTTTCACATTTATCAGCATTTTTAAACATACTGATCGAATCCATCATCCTAGCTGGGGATTACACATAATCACCGTTAAATATGAAAAAAAATTGTTAAACTTATAAAAATAGTTGGTAACTATGCATAATAACCGGATTCATCAAATTTTTGGAACATATTTAGTTAGTTAGAAAAACTGGTGGCAGATGGCAGCACTACACATAACAAGCATTACAGAGAAACAACAAAAAACTTCACGTCAGGTTTTATTACACGTACACGCACATTCCCGCATGTACCGATTCGTTGGGGGGTTTCGCAAGGGGGGGTGCAGTAGTAGTAGGTAGGGCCTCCAAGAAATGGCTCGGGGATCCATGATGTTCTTAAGTCAGCCACCTCGTTGGGCAATTTGCCTGTTGTGGCGTTGTATTTGTATTTGTATATAGAGCTGTTCTGTTTTAGTTGGGAAAAATTATTGTAGCGGGGGCGGGGGAGGGGGGGATAAGATATACTGTGCAAGGCAAGACAAAAAATTACTGCGACTGGCAGAGTAGCAATAACGTACAACAAATGCGATAAATAGATAAGATATACTGTGCAAGGCAAGACAAAAAATTACTGCGACTGGCACAGTAGCAATAAGGTACAACAAATGCGATAAATAGATAAGATATACTGTGCAAGGCAAGACAAAAAATTACTGCGACTGGCAGAGTAGCAATAAGGTACAACAAATGCGATAAATAGATAAGATATACTGTGCAAGGCAAGACAAAAAATTACTGTGACTGGCAGAGTAGCAATAAGGTACAACAAATGCGATAAATAGATAAGATATACTGTGCAAGGCAAGACAAAAAATTACTGTGACTGGCAGAGTAGCAATAAGGTACAACAAATGCGATAAATAGATAAGATATACTGTGCAAGGCAAGACAAAAAATTACTGCGACTGGCAGAGTAGCAATAAGGTACAACAAATGCGATAAATAGATAAGATATACCGTGCAAGGCAAGACAAAAAATTACTGCGACTGGCAGAGTAGCAATAACGTACAACAAATGCGATAAATAGATAAGATATACTGTGCAAGGCAAGACAAAAAATTACTGCGACTGGCAGAGTAGCAATAAGGTACAACAAATGCGATAAATAGATAAGATATACTGTGCAAGGCAAGACAAAAAATTACTGCGACTGGCAGAGTAGCAATAAGGTACAACAAATGCGATAAATAGATAAGATATACTGTGCAAGGCAAGACAAAAAATTACTGCGACTGGCAGAGTAGCAATAAGGTACAACAAATGCGATAAATAGATAAGATATACCGTGCAAGGCAAGACAAAAAATTACTGCGACTGGCAGAGTAGCAATAACGTACAACAAATGCGATAAATAGATAAGATATACTGTGCAAGGCAAGACAAAAAATTACTGCGACTGGCACAGTAGCAATAAGGTACAACAAATGCGATAAATAGATAAGATATACTGTGCAAGACAAAACAAAAAAAACCACTGCGACTGGCAGAGTAGCAATAAGCTTATGTTGCTGCATGCTGTAAAACATTTGACAAATAAATATTTTATTTATTTATTTATTTATTTATACAATATTGTTGGCCCTTGGGCCTATACAAGAGGATGCGATTGAGAATGACAAAGATATTGTTTGATGTTGGATAAAAAACTAGTGATAGAGGGAGATTCAACAATAGAGCTTGGGAGTTTGTTCCATTCACCAATGGTATGAGGAAAGAAGCTGTATTTAAAGCAGTCAGTGGAAGCAAAAATAGGTTTTATTTTAAGGGAATGGTCGAGTCTTCTAGAGATGTAGGATGGTTTGGCTAAGATACCAGAAGTATCCATGTTGAACTGACCATGGAAAATTTTATAAAGCAATGTTAATCGAGAGATGAAACGAAGAGTAGAGAGAGGGAGGAGATGAAGTTCATTTTTAAGTTCGGACACAGAAATGAAAGATGACCAGCAGTCGTGAACAAATCGGGCGGATTTATTTTGAATAGATTCAAGTTTGTCTATATTACTGGAGGTGTAAGGGTCCCAGATTTCAGCGGCGTAGGAGAGGACGGGGGATATATAAGTTTGGTAACAGAGAAGTCTGATATCCCGAGTAGAGTGTTTAAGATTGCGGCGGAGGAAGAAAAGTTTGTTAAGACACTTCTGGTAAATGTAGTCGATGTGTTTGTTCCAACGTAGGTCGGCTGAAATAATGACACCAAGGTATTTGATATGTGAAACTTGGGATAACGGTAAATGATTGATGGAGTAGGAGTATTCAAGAGGAAGAAGTTTACGGGTAACTTTCATGTGAACCGTTTTTGAGATATTCATTGGCATTTGCCATACGGAACACCAGTCGGCGATGGAAGCCAGGTTATGTTGGAGAAGTTCTTGATCAGATTGATGGAGAATGATACGGTAAATTACACAGTCATCAGCAAAAAGTCTAGTGGTGCAGTTGAGGGATTGAGGAAGGTCATTGATATAAATTAGGAAAAGTAACGGGGAGAGGACCGATCCTTGAGGGGTCCCAGACTTTACGGAGGCGGATGACGAGTTATGATCATTAAAATGAACAAACTGTTTACGGTGTTTTAGGAAAGCCTCCACCCAATTAAGTAATTGAACGTTAAGGCCAAGGCGGGAGAGTTTGAGAAGAAGTTTATCGTGGGGAACTTTATCAAAGGCTTTAGAGAAATCTAGGAATACGACATCAGTTTGTAGGTTTTTATCAATGGCTTCAGAGAGGTCGTGGATGAAGAGGGCCAGTTGAGAGGTAGTAGAGAGAGATTGTCTAAAGCCGTGTTGGTTGGGGAAACAGAAGCTGATGGAGTCTAAGTGGATACGGATTTCTTTTGCTACAATATGCTCGAAGATTTTACAGCAGGAGGAAGTGATTGCTATTGGCCTGAAGTTAAGGGGATTGGAAAGTGAACCCGTTTTGTGGATAGGAATAATTTTATTGATTTTCCAGTCGTTCGGGAGGGTAGCAGAATTTAGTGAAAGATTGAACAGGATTAAAAGATAGTCGGCGACTTCATCAGCACAGAATTTAAGAATAGAATTTGGGATGTCGTCAGGGCCAACAGAATGGGGTTTCAGTTTTTTCAAAAGTTTTAGGATACCTTGTTTGGAGAAGGATATAGGGGGTGAGTTGTGGATAGAATCAAAAAAAGAGTATTGGGGAGGAGAGGGGTCTATTGAGAAAACCGAGCAGAAAGCTAAATTGAATTCGGTAGCCATCTCTGAAGGAGAAAATGTATATTTATTTGAACTTCTCAGTGAAGTGGGACCAACAGATTTAGGTCTAAGATAACTCCAGAATTTTGTTGGATTGGTTTTTAAGTAATGGGGTAGAGAATGAGAGAGGTATCTGGACTTTTGGACGGAAATGAGGTTTCTGAGGTCTCGGGTGGAGGCTGAAATTATGGATTTGAGTGAATTGGATTTGTTAGTTTTATATTTGAAGGCGATTCGGCGGATTTTCCTCTTTAAATGAATAATATCTCTGGTGATCCATGGATTAAAAAAAGACTTAGGAGAAACATTTTTAATTGGAACTGTAGTTAAGCATTTGTCTATAATACATTTAAAAGAGGTCCAGAGGGTGTGGATATTGTTAGAAGAGGATATGGATAAGAAATCATTGAAGTGAGAGCGAAAAATATTTTGCATAAGTGGATAATTTGCCTTGTTGAAATTACGTTTAGGGGCGAGTTTGTAGGATGGGATAGAGTGGCGGAGGGAAAAGTTAATGACTGGGATATTATGGTCGGAGCAACCCTCAAAGATGGAGGTGGAAAGGACTGAAATTCGATTGGAGGTAGCAATGAGATCTAAGGTAGAGCTGGAGTAGAGGGTGGTTCTTGTGGGTTCAAAAATGGATTGGACCAAGTTAAATTTAAGGAAGATATCTAGGACTTTGTTATTAATTCCGTGATTGCCGGACAGGGATTCCATATTTTTCCAGTCAATGCCGGGAAGATTCCAGTCTCCGGAGATAAGAATAGAATGTGTTTTATAAAATTTTTCAAGAATAATTTCCAGTTGTTCAAAAAGGTGGAAATCAGGGGAGGGAGGGAAATAGACAGAAAAGATGGCAAGTGGGGGACAGTTGGGTTGAAGCCATTCGGCTCCAACAATTTCGAGTTCGGAATCTAATAGAATTTCAGTTAAAGGGATAGATTTTTTGAAAATAAGTAAGACCCCGCCCCCCCGAGAGTTTCTATCCTTTCGAAAAGCATTGTAATCGGGTGGCAAAATTTCGGAATTAGAGATTGTATTATTTAGCCATGACTCTGTAACACCAAGAAAATGGGGATTATGGATGAGTAAGAATGATTCTAGAAAATCAGTTTTGTTTTTCAGGCTGCGAGTGTTAATAGTTCCCAACTGGTAGGTATTTTTTAATTTGGAGGTTGTGTAGACGGAAGGGTTGCTCGGGGGGAGTAGCCTAAAGGGGGTACCGAGGAAATATGGGAGGAGAGGGAGGGCATAGAAAGGTTCGAAGCAGTATGAGCGGGGAAGATGGGGCGGATATCATTAATATCGGGATCCCAGACATATTTGGTATTATTTATGAGTGCAAAATTGTGGATAAGTTTTACTTTAATGCCTTCGTCACGGTATTTTTGACTGGCTCTCCAAATTTGACCACGAAGCTTGCGTGTATCGAAAGAGAAATCTTCTGAGATAGATATGTTGCTGTTTTTAAGTTTCGAGGCATTTTTTAGAATCTCGCTTTTTATTTTAAATTTGTTGAATTTTATTATGGTAAGTCTGGATCCGTGGGTCTTTTTGGAACCTAATCTGTGACAGCGGTCTATCTCACTAGGTGTAATATTTACGTCAAGGTGATCAGAACAGCATTGGATGATTTTGGATTCGAGGGTGGAGGAGGACTCGAAGTCAGATTCTTCAGGAATGTTTCGGAAAATCAAGTTATCCCGTCGAGAACGATCCTCAAGATCGATGACTTTATTGGTAAGGGAGGATTGGAGTTCAGAGAGATTAGAGGAGAGGTCGTAGACTTGGCTTTGGAGTTCCTCTACTGGGGAAAGTTTTTCCTCAACTGCACTAAGACGGTGGGATAGATCACTTAGCTGATGACTGAATGAGTCCTGTTTTTGGGTGAGGAGGGTAAGTTTGTCAAGAATGGCTACTTGGGTGTCTTGAATATTACGGAGAATGGATGAGTTATCCGAAAGAGTCGAAGATTCAGATGAAGGATTTGATCTATTTTGAGAGCGTGTTGGGGAGTGGCTGACCCTAGGCCCAGGGTTGGATTCGATATCTCCCGCCAGTAGAAGCAAGCTAGCCAAGTGGGTAAAAAGGACAAGAGGGAAAAAGGGAAGAGGTTTTGAATGGAGCAATTTTGAATGGTGGTAACAAGGACCGGAGCGAAAAGGGTTTTTCTTTAAAGCACACATATATTTTAAGTAAAAAATTGATGGTTGAGCAAAAAATAGAAACACACAGTACCTAATAATTTTAAACGTCGGATGCAGGATCGACACAAAGAATATTAAATTTATAAAGATTAAATAAGTTGGTATGAAAATGTGAAGCGAACTAACCTGTAAAAATAGACTTGAATATAACATTTTTTTTGACGAAATGTCGATCCTGCATCGTGAAAGTCCATGGGTAGCGACACTTAAATACAAGCGGTGAAACGCCCACTTCGACAGCGAAATCCAGGTGGCAGCAGTAGTTGCGAGACGAGACCACTCTCGGGGAGGGGTGGTTTGGCGGCTACGTTCCGAATCGAATGGTGACGTCATACGGCTCTTGTATCGGGAGGAGATGGCGGAGAAAAACCCAGAGACGGCATGACGAGTATTTTTTCCTCCCAGAAGTGTACAGTAGAGTAGAGTCGATGGTTCCCGCAGGTTTATCACCAAGAAAATCTGTAAAAATAGACTTGAATATAACATTTTTTTTGACGAAATGTCGATCCTGCATCGTGGAAGATGCTATGCTCAAGGCAACACCCATGCTTTTTTCTGTTAAAAGGGAGGGGTTTTTTTTGTACCTGGCAATGTTTTTCACATACAAAAATAAAATTTCAGCACAAAATAAAAAGCACTTGGTGATTTTGATACTGAGAAATATGTAATTATTCACACACCCTCAAAATTAAAACAGGTTTAAACCCACCACATAATTAACATCTTGAAGGAAACCTGATCTATTTCTTCAACACAACTGAAAGCACATCTTTTTCAGTGTACTCAGCCCTCATATTCCCCTTATTTTTGGGTTTTTTCTTCTTACTCGGAAATACACGTTGCTGTTGTATGTTTTTGTTTGGAGGATTTCTCTGAACAACTGGTGGCAAGCAGGGTTTCTTCATATCTAAAACTTTCCAATTATTTTTTAAGACTCTCAGTGAATTTATGATGAGTTTATATTGTTCGCTTGTGTTGGAGTTTTCAATGAGAGCCAAAAGACCTAAAGCTTCTTGCTTGGCTTCAACTTTCAATGAACCAGACATTACCTTCTGGAGCTGAGATTCAATAGCTGCCTTTTCTTTATTTTCTGCTTCCAAATTTGAAATAATTTCCAAATCACCGTCATCTTCCATAGCCGGTTGTTCCACATCCCCACTGTAATTTTTCAAACAAACCATATGCATATGCTTGCAGAATTTGTAACGGATTGCAGATTCTGGGCAACTGCACCGGATTTGGTGAAAGCATTTGTTGCACAGAGTACAAACTATCGAACAATCATGTGACGCCTCAGTTTTCAGAAACTTTACCTTATATGTCATACCAATAGTAGTGAATGACGGCACAATCCAGACATCTTCTTTCTCTTGAAGAATTTGAATTTCATCACATTTTTCTAAAGCAATTTTATGAGATTTTCTTAGCATGGTTATTCTGTTGGTCAACTTTCCTCTGGTGAGAGAGGATAAACGATCCATTAGTTTGATCCTCAAAGACTTTATCAAACTATGGATCGCCTTATCCAATCGGTTGCCACATTTTCCCTTGAGGTCTGAATTGTACTTCAAGTCTTTATGCCATCTTTCAACGGACATGTTTGTGTTCACATAAGCTCCAACCCTTTCATATGCAGCCCATTGTTGGACTCTGTTCAAATAATTGTTTGAAAAATAGTGCCAATAGTTTCTTGTGTCTTCATCATCACAAAATTCTTCTTTTGCTTTATCAAGCAGCCGACTAAAAGTGACAGCATCTGTTTCGTTGACGATCATATACAAAATGTTCAACAACTTCTGTCTTTTCAAAAGGTTCGAGACGCGATGCGGACCAACAGACAAATTTTTTGCCAACGCACGCTTCACATGCCAGTCACAAATAAGACGAAATTTGGAAGGTCCAAACACAGATGCCCATGCATTGTAAAATGCAGGAAAATCATCAGACATGAAAGTATGAACTTGCATACATCCAAGTCGTTCTTTAATTGCCGAAAAGAAATATCTATAAACATCCTCAGATTGTCTATTTGACCAAAGAAAAGCAACTGGGAATCCTTCCCAATTACTATCTTTGACAACAATGCTTGTGAGCTGTATGTCATACATGTTCGTGCCATGTGTTGAGTCTATAGACACAACCTCAGGACCATATGTTTGAAGAATGTGAGCCTGCGCATCGTTCATAAAACCCAGTGCAAAATCATTCTCTCGAAGAGCCCCATACTCTGAATGCAATTCCTGTGGTAACTTATACAACAAAATCGGAGAAGAATTACTTGCTTTCATTTCTTGTACCCAACTGTCAACTGACAGAAGATCATTGACATTCCGTTGCTCCAACGAATTGAGACCATAGGTGGCAGCAACATTACGAAGGTCCTGCATTCGAGTTAAGGCCAATCTACCATGTTCAGAAACATTTTCCGAGATATTTAAGAGGATTTTTCTCATTGGAACACCGGTGTGTAGCTGACCAGCAATATTTTGCTTATCTTCTTCTGGAAGCCTCAGTTTTTCAAATATGCATTGATGCCCCACATGTGTTGATGTGAAATGGACTTTTATTTCTCCTTCATCTGAAGGCCCCTCATATAGGATTCTTGCAGGACAAAAAGCACCAATTTTAATTGACCCTTTAATTTTTAAGTGTCGCTTTCCATGGCTTTTAGAACGGAACACACCACTACGATTACATTCGTAGCTGTGTATGATACCGCGTTTTGTCTTGTATTTATTCTGAAGCCCATAAGAGGTAGCTGTTTTCTTTTCCAAAGATAATTTCCATTTAATAAAGCCACTATGATTCTCGAAAGTGATGTTTTGGGTCTGAATAATGTCTGAATGTTGCTGCTCAAAATGATTAATTAAAGCAGATCGCACAGAAAACGTACTTGAGCACTTCGGACATTTGTAAGGCATTTTTTTATCAAAGCAAGTTTTGTGCTGAGTCTTCTCATGGCGCCTGCAATTACTGAGCAAAGTAAATTTCTTTTCACAAAGGGTGCAAGCATATTTACTTTCTGTGTGAATTTTGTGCACATTAACTTTATGCCGAAGAACTTGATGTCTAACGAAAGGATGAAGAGTTTTCATGTGTCGTTTCAAACTGCCATAACAAGTAAATTCTTTACAACAGTACTCACACTTAAATGGTCTGATTTTATCCATTCTAAATAATTATAAATTTAGCCCTCGTGAGCAGAAAATGACCGTGGTGCGATAAAAATGATCAATGATAATTATACAAACAATGTTAATCTCGATCCAGCTTGCATCGCTTACAAGATGATTTTAATATGACGTCACAGTGGCTCGATTCTGATTGGCTAATAATGTTAAGATCAACAGAATTTCTAAGCGTTAGTCACACGAGGCTTTTGCCAGAGAGAGAGGTATTGCTGGAGGTTGGACGACCAACATGTCGCGCTTGAAGAGTCGTGAAGTTACTCTTTCTCTCTCCTCCTAACCCCGGGTCGAGACAACGCCATCTATAGCTAGAAGGCCTCCCCACTGATTCGTGACGTCAGCGATAGTCGACAGCCGTGTTTGCTGCTATTTTTTTCTTAATATTTCCTTATAACTTGCATTATAGATATATTGATACTGATTTTTCTTAAATCTTGGGGAAGACAGTTTTCTCAACTGCAGGATTATCATACAGTCGAACCTCGATATAACGAACTCTGATTTAACAAATTAATCGATTCAATGTTTTCTTTAGAATTTTCTGCATATAAATTTGTGTTAATCTGCGCCCGATTTTTAAAAAACGATTTTTCTTGTTACAACAGAAAAAAATTTCGATTTTGGATAATTCGTTAAATCGAGATTCAACTTCATTTTCCATTTCGATTCAGTTCAGATACGTTATTATATGAACGGAAGAAAAAAATTTGATAACTTGATTATCTTTGTCCTACCACGGTCGTTATCCACACATGATGTGTAATGGTGTATTAAAAATTGTTTAAATCAATTTTTCGAATGGCAGCGCATGGAGGGGGGAAATTTAAAGTTAAGTATTAATGCGTTAGTTAAAGTATGCAGTTGAAGCTGAAAAATTCATTGGTAAGCTAAAGAAGAAAACATAATATAAAAAAGAATAACATAAAAGAAATATGCATTTTAATATGAAGCAAATCAAGAACTCAATAAGAAAAACATTACATTTCAAGCATTACTTTTATTGGTTGCATCACAATTCAAACTCATAAGTGGAAATTATGGAAACAAAAATGTTACGATATTTTTGCCATTTAAAAATATTTTCTCATTAAGACACATAATTATTCGTATTAAGACAAAAAATTTCACTGAAATAGAGAAATAATAATTTAAACTGATAATAATATAATACACACACAATAATTTAAGTGATTCCAAAAAATTTAGGGAAATAAAAACTAATTCTGAGCAGTCAAAATTACAGAATGGATAGAAAAATCAAGGCATGACTCACATATAAAAAACAATGGTTTGAAAAGTCATAACACATATTAACAAGAGATATCAAGATTATGCAAAAAAGGTAAAACCAAACTGGAACCAACAAAGTATAAAAATGACATAGCATAATAGTAATTAAAAAAAAGCTTCATTTCGTAACAGTTTGCAGTTTTCTGTTTTTGATTGTAGCTCTCTCTAACAATTGTTCTTGAATTGTTTCATTGGTTTCTGTTTCATTTTTCGGAAGTTTACATATTGTGTCACCTGCTCTTTTGTTTATTTTTCGTTTTGATGTTTCTTTGCATTTCAACAGGTGTTCTTCATTTTTTTTTTGACAATATCACCGGGTAAATCATTTTGAAATTTTGACAAAATAGCCATCAATTCATTATATACATCAGATGGAGCAGGATTTATAAGTGATGTGCCTATACATTTCAAAATATTATTAATAATTATAATATCATCAACTTTGATGGGAAATTTAAACTCACCTACTGAATTGACAGGTGCATCTCCAAAATAATGAACCATATTCATTAAATTGTCAATAACTAATGATCGAATTATTTTGGGAGCTGGTGCACACTCTACCATCATAAAGATGACTGATTTTTCTTTACACAACATCGTCCACTGCTCATTCAGTTCAATGAGTGAAAGTTTGTTCTTCAGTTCATTGAAGTCTTTGCAGCAATTTCTTTCATTAAACAGAGATTGTGCAACAGTGCTTGCTTCTATCGCTCACTGTAAATGATTCATTTCAGCCCTAGCTCTTTTTGACTCTGGACTTTCTCTGCGATTACCAGCACCTGTCAGATACTTCGGGCAGTTAGGAAATACAGTGGGAAATGCACCTTTTCTCAAGCTGGGGCGTTTCAAAGGTGCTGTTAGTAAAACTCCCGTCCTTTCATCATAACAAGACGACTCTCTGATGAGATCATTCGAAGTGAAATGTAGCTCACATACCTGTAATAAAGTAATATATAAACAGATTTTTTATTTTAATAACACTATTTCAACAAAGATATTTAAACATATAAAGAAAATCATTTCCTGTTCTATATGATTGCTTTGGACACTTTTTTTTTCTTCAAATCAATGTAAATGCTGAAAAGTAAAAATTCTAACCCCATCTTTTTTTTTCTATTCAATGTCCCCCCCCCCCCCAAGTCCTTCTATATTTTTTAGTCATGTCTGCTGGTGTAAAAAAATGTAATATATTCAATATTGAGAATACAAGCCTTACTCTCAACTTCCCCATATTAAGGGGGTCACATACTTGCTAACACAGGGAAAATTTATAATATAATTAAAAATACTATTTAGCCATTGATTTATTAGACATTTTTTTCTTGTATTTTTGATTAAATATTCTATCCTACGCTTGTATAAAAAAATTTATACATATCTCTAATACTTGATTTCTTAAAAATTTTCAAAAAAATGCATTAAAAATAGCTTGCACACATGAGTGACATGACATCAATGTAACAATACAATATTAAAATCACGAAAATGATTCATTTCATAAAATGAACTTAAAGATTGAAATCGCATTGAGTCATCATTATTTAAAATTTAAATTTTCAAAACAATAATTTTTTTTATAAATTAAATATTCATAAATTGATCTGAAATCTTTTAGTTCATTTTATGAAATGAACTGTTTTATTCTTTTTAATTTATCAATTTTGTATGGTTAGTCATGTCTGTTGGCGTAAAAAAAATTAATGTCATGTCATTTTATCATGGGCGTCATTTTATCAAACTGTTTTTAATGAATTTTTAAAAAAAAATAAGTATTAGAGAAATGTAAAATTTTATACCAGCATAGGATAGCATATTTAATCAAGAATATTTGAAAAACATTCCAATAAATCAATGGTAAATAATATATAGTATTTTATACAAGTATTTTTAATGACATTTTAACTTTTCTCTATGTTAAAAAGAATGTAACCCCTCAAGGAATCTTTTTTTTTTTCATCAGCACATTAATATTGAACGTTCTGGTGATTTATAAGAGGAAGAAGAGGTGTGTGTGTGTGTGCGTGCGTTTGCTCAATCCAATAAATGCATAAAATATTTTGAAATACTCACCCTAGAACTTGAAGAAGGAGTGAAGTCATCTTCCCTTCTTAATGCTTTTATCCATTTCAGCCGTGATTCTTGATCGTCTGGGAAACTAAAAGTTGAAACCTTATTGTCTTTATCATAATTTCCCCGACAATTAGGGGCTACACAATGATGAGGCATTGCTTTTTCTTACGTGAAATACATTAATATTACTAACGAATAAATTTAAAAAAGAAGGCGAAAGCTCCAGAGCACACACAAAAATGGCGCTTCCAACGGATTTCAAGCTACGAAGAGGGAGACAACGACACGAGAATTCCTGTCCAGCTGTCCACTAGTCGTGACGTCACGAAGCTACTTGACAGCTCTGCAGAGGCCTTGTGCTTTAGAAGGTGTTGGTCGAGATCCCTCAATGTAGGGGACGCAAGAAACCTTGCCCCGAGATGACGGTGAGTGATTCAAACTATATATATATATATAATTATTGTGTGTTTAATTTGGTGAAGTGAGAGTGTCCATGTTGAATGTAAATTGTATCGAGTTTAGTGTAATTACGTGCCGAAGTAATTTTCATGAAGAAATAAAATGTAAATTATAATTCGCTAATTGAAAAGGTTATTATTATCATTTTCGCAATGTCCTGTTTATAATGCCTAGTAATATATAATATGTCGTGCTACGAATACGAAACTAGTTCGTTTAAATCTCCGGCCGCGTCCGGGAACCTCTTCAACATAGAGTGTTGCGTCTTAATCACATCTTTCAACACAGTAAAAAAAGTAAGCAATTTTCCTTCAAATTCAATATTGGATAAATTTTTTTTTTCTTCTGTTTATCCGTATAAAGTCGATCCCGCTTATAATGTTTTCTTGCTTATAATGCTTAATAAGAATTACTTAGTAAGAAGTACTAAGATTTCCCACATTCAAAGCGGTTTCCCACTTACAATATTTTTCAATGCCAGATTTTTTATAAACCTAATAAGCGGGATCCACTGTATATATTACAATGCCCAGCAATGTTGTGTAGCAGGTTTGCAAATGTTATGCTTTAGCAGTCTTCTCCCAGAAGCGCCAAGGTGCTCAATGCTCATGTCTGATTTGATGCTCGCGAGCACTTCATCAACGCTTCAATTGAACGCCCTGTAAAAGTTACACTCAAGTATTATATTCATGCAGATGTCATTGATACACATTTGTGTAATCATTTATTAATGAACAGTAAAATAAGTTTGAATAGTTTTTGTAAGAACTTAGCCTACATTTTATATGCTTATGCTTTGTTCATTTTGAAAGTGTATGTATTTGTACTGTAGAGCGTGTTTCCCAATTTTTTTGATGTAGTGGACCCCTTAGTGAATATCAAGACACACAACACAGACTCCTGTAGCGAAGGGCAAATTCCATGTTACCTTCCCGTGAAATCCAAAATGTTTTTTTTTTTTAATAATTTATATATCAAAAAAATTGAAGTACTAAATTACAATTGCGCAGCATTAAATGTGTTCTTTGTGTAATAATAGTAAATAATTGTCACAGGGCCCATGGGGGCCCGTTGAAAAACACTGCTGATTTTGTTTCCTGCTGTGTATTGTATCTTTTATGACAATGTTTTAACATCTGTAACAAATCCTGGAGATTTCGCTTAATTTATTTTTAATGTTTTTTAGGGAACTTTCTGAAGGTTTGAATGCATCTGAGAATAGTTTTGTCTCGTCAGAAAGATATGCTGGTTTCTTCTATGTTGTGGTTGTCATTGACGTGTTGCTGTATATTTCTGATGAGCCTGTGATCGAGTGCGGGTTAAACAGCTGGAGTTACTATGACTCTCCTGTGGTCTCTTGATGCCTTGTCATCTGATTAGTGATGCACATGGATTGATTGACGAGATTCCCACTGGCCCTATCTTCGACTAGGGCATGGCAAGATGTTTTAGATTCATTCCAGTGGTTCCAAGTATTACGTTTCTAATTGGTCCCAGTGTTTTGAGTGGTGATTTCATTCCTGTTTGTGTCAAATCCTGCACGTCAATTTCTTGATGTCATTACGGTGATCTGCAATTTTTGTG
Source organism: Pholcus phalangioides (assembly GCF_987345545.1). Lineage (NCBI taxonomy): Eukaryota > Metazoa > Arthropoda > Arachnida > Araneae > Pholcidae > Pholcus > Pholcus phalangioides. The sequence continues at coordinate 9,877,412 of NW_028301617.1, read as the reverse complement.
ATACGGTTTCTTAAGAAGACATTTTATTTTTTCTTAAGATGACATTTTATTGTGAGTGAGTTGAAGGCCCTTTATTTCAAGTAAGTAATGTTTATTCCAGAAAGAAAGTGCGGTAGTTGACGTTTTCCTCTTCTGGAAAAGATTCTGTATTTTTCATCCATGTTTATAAACGTTAAAATATTATACTATATTTTGGTGTGCATTTTTCATTCAATAATTAAAACTTGAAAGATTATTATTACTCTTATTTGAGCTTATGAAGCAGAATCTGTAGTTTCAGTAGAGAATAATTTGGAATTCCCAAACACACAGAACTGCTTTAAGATAGGTTTTCCTTTGAGCATTATTAAAGACAGTGGTTCTCAACCTTTTTTGTGACTCGCTTTTCTGTATATAATTTCTATGGCGGACCCCTGTAGACCCTTTTTTATTTATCAAATTTACTGATTTATTTTATTTTCCTCGAGTCGCTGCAGAGCCCTTAGAAATTGCACACGGAGCTCCAAGGTTTCCGCGGAGCACTGGTTGAGAATTACTGATTTAAGATATCAAGGTGGTAGTATGCTCCCACAAAATTATTTTATTTCCAGAAAAATTTAGTTAGAAAAAACTTTCTTTCAAAAATTATATTTGATCAAACTCATGTTTAGAAAAATTTTCAAAGTAGGTTGCAAAACAGCACACAATAAACAAAAATAAATATTCTCCATGTTCAAGACAAAAATGATAGCATTCTATCATTTTAAAATCTAGAAACCCACCCACCTGAGTGGGTTTTTTTTGGAGGGGAGGGGGGGGGGGGTGTGAGGAAAATTGGAGCAACTGTGGTTGTTGCGAAATTGTTTACATTTGTAGTATTTGGTAGCTTCAACACTTTGGTGGTTTTTATTTCTTGTAAAACTTCAGCTTTGTAACAAATTATGCATTGAATTATTGAAAAATAAAAATTTTGTTCACATCTGTCTGGTTTTTTTTTCTCATATTTCAGTATTTTTTCACAGTGAATAAGCAGTTTACAAAATTTCTTTAATGTGTAAAAAGTTGTATTTTACTGCATAGAATTAAGCTATAGATTTTGAATCGCTAATGCAAATATACTTTACTTCAGTATGTGTTTGACCAATAGATTGTCATTTTGAGGGTTATGAAAATGCATTGGAATATAGTACTTAGTGAACCTGATAAAATTTACTTGAAGGGTTCTTTTCCAGATATTTCTAGAGTTTATGAAGTGCATATGAGCTATTAAAAGCAGGTAAATCGGTGCAGTGTATTTTCAGCAGTTTGTTATCCCAATTTTAAGGGTAAACAATTTTTTTTATTCTTCCAGTGTTTATCATTTTTCAAAAAACAGTCTTATTCACAGGTTTTTGCATAATATATTGCGTGTATATATTAGACCAGTCGACTCAACCTTTGACATTGGGGGGCCCATATCGCCTAGGAGCCTTGCTCCAGGATGTGGGGGCCATGAGATTTGTATACAGTAATTGTCTAGTAAGAAGAAAATGTATCCAATATTTGAGGGAAAATGACATTCAAATTTGTGTAGAAAGACTTGGAAGCTTAATATTTCGTTATATGAGTGTTATGTCATTTTTTCTCTTTAAACTCCTTTGGGCAGAACATATTTTGCAAACAGAATGCGTATTTATATGCTGCGAAAGATCGCGGGGAATGTTCTGCAAAGTTGGAAGAACTTGGCTATTGCAGAGGATGTTTTGCAAGAAAGCCATGTTACGGGGGAAACGGGGAAAAAAAGTTAGGACCCAGTTGGTCACGTGATCGTCGTTTCTGCTCGGAGTGCCATAGCCCTCTCTTTCTCGTTGGCCCCGATTCGTGCGATGATGACGTCATGAAGTCCCTACGCTGAAGAACAAGACTCAATGCTACCCTTTAGAATCGGGCATCACTTCATTGATTTGAAAACGTGTGGCGGGCCATATAAACAAGTGATCTGCAAATATGCCGCGAGTGAGTTAAGTGATCAAGCGATGTGCCTCGGTGTTTTATAAATCTGGGACGAGGAATATTTAGTGATCTGGGATTGTGCCACGATCACTCAAGTCATCTGAAAATATGCTGCCCCCCCCCCCGAGTGATCTAGAACTGTGCACGGGATGTTGAAATGTGTCGCGGGTCACCTAAGTGATCTGTGAATGTGCCGTGAATGGTCACTTGAATGATCTGAAGCTGAGCCGCGAATCACTAAATTGATTTTTAAATGTGACGTAGATTGCTTGAGTGATCTCTGTGTTGCGGGTCACTTCAGAGATCTGGAACTGTGCACCGGGTGACTGAAGTGGTTTTGGAATGTGTTGTAGGCCACTTAAGTGATGTGGAAATGCATTGCAAGTATCCGTGAAGAGATCCGGAGATTTCGCCTCCGACATTTCACCCCCGAAAATTTCGCACCTGACATTTCGTCTGGACTGACCGTATGAGTGAGTGGCTGTGTTAGTGACCAAGGGACTAGGTCAGTGACTATATAAGTGGGTGAGTGTGAAATTGAATGTTGACTAAGTGAGGGACTGAATGAGTGACCGTATGTGTGAATGTGCAATTGACTGTATAAATGAGTGACTAGAAATGCTTAAGTGTGAGTGATCGTGTGTTTTTCCAAGTGATTGACTGTATCAGTGGCGAAGTGAGAGGGCCACTTCATTGGTTTGAAAACATTTCACGGGCCACGAAAGTTATCTGGAAATGTCCTCCGTGGGGCCACTTAACTGATGTGGATATGCGCTACTGTTCATTTTAGTTGCTTAGAAATGTCACTGCGGACCGCGTGAGTGATCTAAAGCTACGCCACGCGTCTGTTCAGTGATCTGGAAAAGTACTGTGGGTCAAGAGGACCATATGACCCTGGGTAGAGAACCAATAGTCCTACATATCGGGAACGGAACTGACAATGAATTTAGAGCTTTCAAATTCATATAAAAATCAGAAAATTCACAATTTTACTAATTTTTACGGATTTGAGTGACTAATTAGTTAATTATGATTTCAGTTAGCATCAGTATCGTTATGATTAATAAATGACAAGATAATTCAAGATATGTTCTGATCATGGCCATCTTCCACGGCTCCCAAAATGAAACGGGGGCCCCTGACTCGGGAGCTTATCGGGTATACCTGTGTGGGGGGCCACAGCAAACGTTCATTTGTATTAATTTTACCAACGAATACAATCCAGGCCCCTCCACGCAATTACCCGTGACCGAATTCGCAAATTTTATGGGGGGCCCTAGGCCGGATATATCTTGGGCTTCCACTATCGCAAATTTTTCAATGTTAAAGCAGCAAGAAAACAATGAGATCCATCAAGGGCCCCTGGAAATGAAATCTTTTAACTTCCCTATGAAGGTATATGTGTGATTCCCCCCGGGTACCCCGACCCTGTGTGTTGGGAGCACTGGTGATATATGTATATTATACGTACACATGCCTCTCGGCATGACCCACAAGGGCAGGGCTGACAAGGCCAGAACGTTTCTTACCCATTTTTGATATTTTCACACTATAAATTAACCACAGAGGGGCCCGTGAAAAAAGCTGGTTTGGGGCTCGCCATCTATTCCAGTCTAGGGGCCCTGTTGTAGTTAGTATGTGGGAGCCGCCTCTCAGAACATGCGCATAACTTGGTCCCGATGGGTCAAATGGGTCCCGAGATATTCTAGAGTTAAATGAAAACTTGACCCAAAATCGTAACTGACTTTCGTAACGAAAACGTAACAGATTTTTGTTACACAAAAACGTCACTAATTTCGTTGCTTAGAAACGGGGCCTTTCGAGTTTGTGATTTTATATTAGAGTAGATGTTAAAATTTTTTCACTTTTGACAAAATTTCATTCTATTGCTATTCAGGAGGATGTTTTATATTGAATTTTAACAATTAGCGAATTAAATATGCAGTTTCAAACGCATATTAATTTGAAACAACAAATATAAATATATTTAAAATAATATACCTGTCTCTGTTTAATACCCGTTGGTTTATAGTAGTTAGGCCAGGTTACACTATAAAAGTTTGACGAAAGATATTTTATCAAACACATATAGTGTAATTACGGCTTTAGCGTGATATTATCAAAATTTAAGTTTCACAAAGTGACAGAAATAAATCACTGCATACAGGGCGATTCAGGAAAGATGAGGAAAAACAGGATAAGAGGTGAGAGTACACACCATTACAAACAATTGTCACCATTACAAAGAATGCATGGTCTAACACAGCAGTTCTCAACCTTGTTTGACTCGCGGAGCTCTTTTAAGTAGAAAAATTCTATGGCGGAGCCCCGTAGGCCAATTTTATAATTGTTCACCAGTTACTGATTTATTCTTACTATTTGAAAATATTTATATATATTTTTTTAATTTTAATGTTTTTTTTAATTTTCCTCGAGCGGCCATAAGGCCCCTGGAGAGTGCCAAGGGCTCCGCGGAGCACCGGTTGAGAAACGCTGGTCTAACATGAAACGCAAACGCGCTAGCACGTTTTAGAACGGCGGCACCGCAAACGTTAAAACAGCATTCCTGTTGAAATTCATCGGGGGTAAGAAAAAGAACATCGTGCATGCAAACACAATCTGCGGAAGAAGCATAAACCGTATGCAAATCTGCGTCGCCGTGAATGTCCGCTTTTTCAGTGTTACTGAAGTGCTTTTTATTCACTCTCACTGTTAAAGTTTTTCCCATCTTTTCTGAATCACCCTGTATACTTGTTTTTAGCTGCACCTTTACAAAACGGAAACCTGTCTAAAACGGAAAATGATTTCTGTCCCTTGAAAATTCTGTCTTATACAGGTTTCACTGTATAATGACGTGAGCGTAGGGGGGCCGTTCAAGTACAGGGTATAACGTACGCTAATTTTTAGCCATTTTTGACCCCCCCACCCCTTGTGATTAAAACTCTGACCCCCACTTGTCAGGAAAATTTCGTCGTCACCTCTGCCCCTTTGGAATCCTAACGCATATTGGTGGGATCATCAGAGACGTGTGGGGGGGGGGGGGGCTCATAGGAGGAGGGACACAGTTCCAGAGCACTTAAGCGGACCGGACACATTTCCAGAGCACTTGCATCCGCGAAACATTTAGAGATCACTAAAGTCTGTAGGGCACTTATCAATACAGGGGATGTTACTTCAAGTGCCCACATGCTATCGAAAGGTATTTTTCACACCGAATGAGGCCTTAAAAATATTTCATATTTTCATAACGGGTGGTTGATGACGTAAACATTATACAAAGCCCCCTTCCCCCTTCTCATCCAAAGTCAGGAAACCCCCCCCCCCATCGATGCTGACGTAATACTTGAATGGCCCCTAATAGACTCCCTGGTCTTACGGTGTTGTTCAGAATAAGAGAACCACTTGAATCACAAGGAAAACAATGACACCAATAGATGACAAACCTCAACTTGAATCCAAAAATTGCGCGCCATCTATTGTTATTTATTTGCTTTAAAAAAAATTAGAATCGTCATCTAAATAATTTCTCAGAAATAAGCTACATATTAAATTGTGGTATATTTGAATATTATTTCATGTGTAACACTTGCTGATGACAAAGAGAATATAACAAAGACAACAAATATTACATTCGATACTATTTGACAGTTTAACAAGTTTGTATTTTATATCTAATTATTACTTTATCTTTAAGAATTATATTTTTATTTCTTCAGCGACTTATGTATTGTGAGTGGTCACGTTTGGTACGTGGCCGCGAAATTGCATTCTCGGCCGGGAGCGTCGTAACCGGTTTTCTAGCTTTCCTAGCTACTCTTTTTGGAAAATGTAGTGATGTTGAAACACGAAGTACAATTATTGTTTTTTGATTAATTCTTTTGCACATTTCTAGTTCACAAAACATAATCATTTTTTCTGAGTAAATGCGACAAATATTGTTGATTATATCAAAATATTTTTTTAACAGTTATTTTATTTTTGACAATTCTTTTTTTTTTTTTTTGACCCATGTATGCAATGTTAAATCAATGGGAAGTACTTGCATTTCTAAAATCGGAAAGAGAACTATCGGAAATGTTTCTTTTATATATGGGGACAAAAACATTTTCTTTCCCTAATAAAAGATAACCTTTCGATATTTAACGTTGATTGGGAATTAATATAAGATATCATTTGCTCTTTTTTTCGATTTCAGCATGAATAAGAAGCGGTTGCCCAGGGCCATAGTCGGAGATAGACTTGTAAGTGGGGGGAGGGGTGAGCATGATTATGCTAATGTCAATTCATATATACATAGTTTACTATAGATCATTCACCTTCGACGCTGGGGGAAAATCACGAGGCCCACCTGGAGACGGGGGTTAAGATGGCCCTGGTTTCATGGACAATAATTCTGCTAGATTCACAAAGTACAGTCACATTTTTCCCAACATATTTAACGTGAATAATTATTTCTTCACAGCTCTCTGTGGCCCTCTTCATCACTTGTTGTGACTTCCCTTTCATCTGATTTTCGCCCATGGATTCCGTTAGAATATCCTCGGATAGCAAGGGGCCATTATGACCCGGTGTTAAGAATCGCTGCATTTTTGTACAGCGGCACATCGTTCCATAGTCATTTCATACGAAGTCCCGTCACTAGTCTGGAACCAAACTGCGTGCCGCGGCTTACTGAGGTACCGTGATATTTTGGGTATTAAATCATATTGCATATACTAATATGATGGTTCAATAAAACTATCAGCAGAATATCAGAATATTTGTGGCACAAACAGCAACTCAAGATGCTGTAGCTAACCATTCGGGAATTACAGCCCAGTCACCGTTTTCAACACAGTTCCTAACATAGGCTATCTCGCGGCACTGGCGTACTCGGAGGGAAGAGCAGGCCCCACGGCCGTGTCCGGGTGGGCCGATGCGTTAAGACTAGGAAAGAAGCGAGATTAATTTATTTTCTACCGCAGTAAAAAACAAACAAAAACCCCTTGGGAAGATAGCAAATGTTGAGAACCCCCCCCCCCCCCCGCCTTGTTACCAGGGTCGTCTTAAGAGCATCATGATCCCCCAAGCCTAGTGATTTCTCTGAGGCCCCACCTGGTTAATTCTAGAAAATTTCAACCAGCTGTAATTTTTGTGTTGAGCCTTCTCGCTTGAGGGCCTCCGGGTCGTTCCTGGGTGGGCCCATACGTTAAAATGGCACTGCTTGTTACTACACGGGTTGCTGTAACCCACGGGTGCCATTGGCATCCTGTTTGGGAATCAACTTCACCACATTATAACTATTTAAATAAGTTCACGCGTGTCTGCATCGTGCAAGAAATCTGCGAGCGTAAATCGCCCTGATTTAGGTGAGGCCGAGTTCGAAATAATAATAATAGACAAACACTGTATGAGACCAAGAATTTTCTTTTTCAGTTCAATCAAATTATTAAACACTTTTAAATGTTGTATCTAATTTTTTTCTTTCCCTGTATGTTTTTTTCTCGTAAAGACACGTTCCTGATAATTTCCCTCAAGGTTTCTAAAATTTCCCTCTCAAGGAAGAGAGAAGCTGCTGCTTCCATTGACTTAACATTGCATACATAGTTAGGAAAAAAATTCATCAAAAATCAAATAAATTTTTAAAAGTTAAAAAAAAACAAAAAAAAAACTTGCCAATATAAGCGGTCTTTGTTGCATCCACTCAAAAACAATCATGAGGTTTTGAGCATAAACACTATGTGAAAAAAATTCATTAAAAAACCAGCAATTTTACGTTATGCTCCCATTCGAGTGGGTCACGTGATGAATCGGGTGACGTCAAAACGATTCTGAAGCGCGAGCTAGACCAGCACTAGAGATAGAAGGCCTCCGCACGGGTTGGCATAAACGCCATTCAGACTACCTATCAAGTTTGCCCCATTTTGAAACACAGAGCATCCTATTTCGTTTCTTCTTATTTTAGCGTAGAATCTTCCCGATTGACTCACAAATACCGCATAGTGATTGGATGTGGGGCATAGAAATCGCCAATTCTGAGCCCGATCATTTCTTTTCCTCTCAACGATGATACTGGCACGAGCAGGGAATTCCCCCCCCCCCCCGAATATATTCTGAGGGAAAATTGACTACGTCACAATACTGACGTCGCAAGCAGACTGCGGGGCCTTCCATCTCTAGTAGGTGCTGGCTAGACCAGACCAGAGAATGAGAGTTTTCTTCCCGGGCCATCTGCGGGATTACAAATTGTAGCCTCGGGACTAAGTATGAAGGGATAGACAAGAGAGTATGTGTACAAGTTAGTGTGAGTGTCAGCCCGCTCATCATGCTGACTTTTACTTAATTACTAAGTATTTAATCAATTATTCATTCTCAACATTCGATCGTACAGTTGCGTTGTGTTTAAGACAAAAAACAAATTACCATACAATAACCCAGTTATTAAACGCACGGAGGCAAGTTAGAAGTTAAAAAAAAATTATTTAATAGAGAAGTTTAACACAGCAGGCATCAATATAGACTATAATGTATCTCCTTAACAATTACTGATTTATGCGATCAGCACCAATGCAATTAACCTATACTGTATCTGAGACGTTATCGCTATATACGAATTCAACAATTACCTAACTGGACATTACGGGTTAAGGAAACGATAGAGTGGTGTACTCACCCCAGTCCTCGTGTGTGATCGCCTTGACATCTTAGCTGCTGCTGTTTTTCCCGCACGGCACTTTCTCTCGGGCGGCACTATATCCGTTTTCGTTATATTCCGCGACTCTCCACTATCTCTGGAGTCTGACTCCCTCTTACTATCTCTTACTCCATCTCTCCTACTATCTCTCTTACTCTTCTCTTACTATCTCTTCCTCTCCATCTTACTATCCCTTCCTCATCATCAGCCTCCTGATTTTACATCCTCTTCGGCTCCTCCCTAGAACCCAGGATTCGCTCCGTCTTCTAATTTTTCTTTCCGTGCTACATTTTAATTTGCGGCCTCAAGCAAAGGCAATTTGATTGGACTTTCGCGTGACCATTCCGGAGAAGATCGGTGCCATTCATCCCAAATAAATCTCGCCTCTTCCTAAATAATCAGAAGGCCCACGTGCACCTAAGGCGACCCCCATGTTACAAGCAGAGCACAGGTGCTCTAATTGCAATGCCGCTTTGTATTATATATTTCCTCTCTTACGTCTATTTCATTATTCTCGCTCTCCCTAACTTCTCCACACCTACGCCTCAGGAATCGAATCTCATTCCGTAACAGCTCCGATTCACGTATTTTAGAAAAACACCTTTCTCCTGTCACCAAGCCTTGAGCATGCCAGGTGACGGTTATACCCCCGTGTGAACGTCGTACCGACAGTTTGCTTAAGGGTGGCCTATACATGACGATTCGATCTCATTCTAATCTCCTCATTCTTCAATACCCTCTCTCTTTTCAAGTTGCGTTCAAATTGCATCTTCCTTTCAGTGAAGGTCCCGAATCCATTAACATCAACTATTCATGTATTTTCCATCTTACATTCTTATTTCGTAGCTTCATACCTTGCCAGATGAATTGTGATTCATCGGCAGTTGGCCTAAAGCACGTTCTTCCTTTCTTACATATTCTTATATCACTCGTGGCCGCCCTGCACGTGTTCTTTACAACTACCCAAAGCCAAGTTACCAAACACAAAGTCTCAATACCACACCTGCTACCTAGTCACCTTCCAATTAATCTTTTAAATACAAAATAATCCTTAAACAATTAACCATTTAAATAAATTAACAATTTTAACTAATTACCTTTATATTCAAATAATTACAAATACTTATGAGCGGAACGGACCCGCTCATATGAGTGTATGTTTGTGTACGAGAAAATTTTTTGTCTAGTCCGGAGTATGTCTGGCTCAAAATATTATGCATGGTCTGGTTAACACGCTTCTGCAGATAAAATGCACCACAACGGAGAAAAAAAGCTGTGAAGAAAACGTTGGGATGAGATTTCTGGTGACACAATGCGGCAAGTTTTGGGGTTTTTCTTTCCGAGAAAAGGAGAGAGAAAAAAAAGGGGGGCGTATAGTATGGAATAAGGATTAGTAAATGTTCGGGGGGGGGGGGGGGAGCGGTGACAAAGGAAAGAAGGGAGGATGAAAATTCACGCAAAGCAACATTTCTCTCGCTCTTTTATGCCAACACCAACATTATTTTAAAAAGCTAAATTGCCATGGGTTGAAAAAAAAATTTCCGTCCCGTGGGACAAATTTTAGTATTTACGAATGATATTTACAAAATATTCTGGGATAAGATGAGGAAAAACACTTATATTTGTTAATTAACAGAGGGCTATATACAACACACACAAAAAGGGGGGGGGAAGAGAAGGAGTCGATGTGATCCGGGTCACGAGCGGTTCTCTGGCTCGTCAGCTATGTCTCTGTAATTGACGGGAAACTTCAAGCCTTCTCATTGGTCATTGGGCCATCTTTCACAACCGGGAGCTCTTACTAATTCGTTTATGCTTAAACGAGAAAAGAAGTTCCTTGTGTTCGTCTTTCCGAACACAAGAGAACTTTTTTTTTTCCGAACACAAGGACCAAAAAAAAAATTTCAAGCTCTTTGATTGGTGTTGCTTCTAACCCGGGGTTTTTGAAACTTTGTGTATACCAAAGTGAGAAGGGGGAGGGGGGACTCAGCTCAATACAGAAACACATTTCATGAAACATTAAAACCATTTGAGATTATTATTTTTTTTTGAATTTCTGCAAATTAATGAGACATAGAAATTTTAAGACATATTTTTTGCAACCTATGCATTTACATGCAACACTTTTTTTTATTTCCTTTTTTATGTTAATGTTATTTAAATATGGGGGGGGGGGGTTGCGAAAAAGATATTCTATGCATTTCGTTTGAAAAATTAAATTTTTTTGTCACTCTTTTCACAAATTTTTTCATGGGGCCCCTTTTGCTAGATTTTCATCCGTCCCCCCCCCGGAATATCCTACGGCCCCCGGTTGAGAACCACTGCTATAGAGGACGCATAGCAAACACGGGGTATGGCATTATACTTAAAGGCCAGTCGTAGTCCAGGCTCTGTCCCTGGTGGGATGTAAGCCATTTACCCGGAAGGGTTGGTAAGGCATTATACTGGCGAACCGTAGATCCATCGTAGTGAAATTAAATAATAAAAAAAAAATCGTGATATGTGTCTAGAAGCTGCCCGTAACGAAAAACTTTGTTCCTCTGAGGCTGGTATTACACTATAAAAGTCCTATTATAAAACTTGAAAAATGCAGCCAATAAGGTCAACGGTTGCATTTTCTAGAATGTAACCAATAACTTTATTGATTAGATTTTTCAAGTTTTATAAAATGGATTTTATCAAACTTTTATAGTGTAATACCGTCCTGAGATCAATCAACGCTTACGCCGTAATCATGTAATCTGAATGAACACCTGCCGCGGTATATAAACCAGGTGAAAATGATTACAAATTTTGTTGTTGCGAAAACGGCAGAATTTATTTACGTAAAGCGGAAAATACCAGGGTGATCAGAATCTATAATATAGATGATTTAAATATTATCGATGGATAATTTGACACTAATGCATATCATACTGATGATCGCTCTGGTATTTAATAAATTCCATTACGATTTCGTCACTATCGTTCCTAATGATTTTGTTTGTATAACAATATTAACTATAAATTTAATAATTAACTCTAATTTTAACTATTCAAATTTCATCACATAAAAATATTTATTTTATGATTGGTTTATATTTTTCACATTCGTGTTTAACTTTGCCCCCCCTCTCTCATTTAATTTTCAATACTTTATTCTCAAATATGTGGCCAATTTGTTATACTACTATTTACGCATATTAAAATTTCACTTATATTTTATGAGCGTGGTCCACTTAATTGGCTTGAAAACGTTTGAGCCCCAGTCCCCTTGCATACTGGGCAAGTGCGCTAACCAATGCACCAGAGACATACTTTTCAATTCCTTTTAACAAGCATTAGCAGCGTGAAGCGCAACGAAAAGCTGAGGGGCTTTTGAATAATCGAAGACCCCCGTGCTGTAAGGAAGTGGCCAAAAAGAAATCGGAGCACTCACCCGAGCCTACAAGCCAACGAGGGAAGACGTGGTCCAGGACCTGGCCTGGTCACGGCGGAGGGCTCACCCGAACCAACAAGGGTTGGTCCGCTTTAAACAGCAATGATGTCTCGCCTCCGTAGCAGCCTCTAATTTTAGCAATGGCAAGCCCAGATAAGAATGATTTCTCAACGGAAAACTTTTCCCAATATATATATCCCTTACCCCTTAGTTGTTTGCAAAATTATCCCCTCGCCCAGTTTGCAGCTGCTGAAAAACTGCACAAACGCTATGGCTTCATGCAACGCCTTGAAATTAGAAGAAAAAAAAAAATACGCGAAAAGAAAGAATTTATATTTGTGAAAGAGAAAAATATTGAACGTTTTGAACGCAATAATAACTCAAATTGTAAACTGAAATTGTACAAGAGCGTTTAATTTTCAAGCTCGGGTATCGAGCATTACGAAAGATGTGGACGGAATTGAAGTTTATTTGCGAAAGAATGAAAATTTCGATCAGAATTTTATAGGGAAACAAAATCTGTTTTCGACGTTGACAGACTAGTTTTTATTGCAATGGTTTCATGCTGAACAGCCAAAAATGCATCAATCCACCAGCGTAGAAAAGCAATTTCCCATTAACTTGACACTGCATGCTTGAGCTCGGAAAAACATCTGTCAAAAATCTTTGAATCTAATTAAGAAAAAAAAATTTTTCTAAAAATTTGAAATAAATGTCCTGGTAATGGAGAATATTTGAGACTTCTGCTCCAAAAAATTAATGATGTTTCGAGAGTAATTACTCTAATGAACAAATCGTCTATAGACAATAGTTTTGAATTGCTTTGTCATTAGATGTCACGCGATGAATCTGATGACGTCACTCGACCCTTGAAAGCGAAAATTAGAAATTAGGTTTTACGGCCCACCCAATCAATGACGTCATTTATCGCTTTAATCACTTAATATCTAAATGCACCTCATTCGTTATTTTCATCATTCATTAAAAATATGTATATAGTGGTTGATATGTATTTAAAGTTGTCGTGTGAATTCCAATATTCGATTTAGGCGAGGAAGAGTTTGAGAAATTAATCACTTTAAGGAGCAACTTTAACATTATCTCTCTATAGGAGAAGTTTCGGTTCCAGAGGATTTTTATCATTTTAAGTGCGTTATCAGGTTATCCATTGTGCGATTAAGTGGAGCCGATTGCTATTGAAGCACTTTCAGCAAGGACGTAGCTCCATTATTTTGACACTTTAGAGTTAAGTTCATTTTTATTGTTTTAAAAAACACATGTTTACATGGTGCCCTTTACCTCCGTCAAACAGATCCACGATTATCCCTTTATAGGCAGCAATTAAAAACCTCTAAACACTCCTTCCAAATGCCATATAGCTTTTAATTATGTAGGTTTTCTTCAGATTTTCAGCAGGCTCAAACCAAGGCGTACAGGGAAAAGTTTTCCATTGAGATATCATTTTTATAATGTAACTAGGATTGTGAATGGTATATAAGAGGCGAGATAACTCGTCACTGCCGTTTAAAGGATTCAGTTAATCTAAAATTGTTAAGAACGGAGCTTAATGAAATAAGCTCGTTTGTTTTAGAGACAGACAGAATGTAATTTTTCTCATCGCTGCCCAGCCCGAAGGGGCTGCCTGGCGACTTACAAACTGCTCTTGTTAGCTATGAAAGGGGTTATAGACAAGTTTGTGTAGATGTGAAGTGCTTGTAAGTTAATAAAAAGAAAAAAAAAACCCATGCAGTCCGATAAATGCTACCATCAGAATAGTACAATACACGAAGATCAGCCATGTAAACTTCAACATCTGAGGTACACAAATATCTGTCATAATCTAAAAAGCATATTTTCTTCAAGTTGAGCGAAACTCGAATGAAACTCACTAGCTCGCCAAATCTTGCGGAGACGTATATTTCAGTTAAAGCTTAATAAAACTTATTACTTCAATCATTTATTACCAAAAATTCGATTAAAACATTAAACTCGTGACATTTGCATTTTACCAAAACTTGGGACTTTAATTGAATTAAATCCAAAATAGAATCGTTAAAAACTGAGGCTACTTCAGAAATCCATTGAATCGTCAATTTAATTTTCCAGTTTTTAATTTATAAGAAGGAAAACAAGCAAAAAAGTATTCCCGTGTAAAAGGATACTGGTCCCCCTTTCCTAAACCGTTCAGAACATTCGAAAGCTGCACAAGTGTTGACCATTCTAATCAAAAATAAGACAGCACGTGGAGATCGTCGTATGAACAATAGGGTGGGTCAAAAAAAATAAAATTCACACTCTTTAAGGAGCGATAAAAAGGTGCTAAATGGTCTCAAAGTAACACGTGATTTTTTTTTTACTTTCCGATTAGTGTAACTGCCTCCGGATTGATATCGATTTTTTCGATATTTTTGAAATTTTTTTTCAAGGTTGGTTTCAGTTAGGGTTTCGACCAATTACGTTACTTTCTACAAACATAGACAATTCATCGCGTTGGAGTTGTGATGGGTGGGGGATAGTCTAGGAAGGCCCTACGCGTGCTCATGCGACGCCCATGTTTCCCAGTATAACTCCGGCTGAAATAACGCGAGGTTGTGTTGCGCTCGCTTGTGCCATTTTCACCATGGATCATACGCGTTCAAAGTGGAAATGTCTGTTATTTCGTGATTCAAGTGACATTAAATTGCAATATATTACCAACCTACGAAGATGTTATGAAGTTCAATGAGTGGAACCGTCATAAGATAGAACGTGATAATGAAACTAATAAAGAGCCCACGTATAGAGAACTAGAGGACGTTGTCGGAGCAAAAATTGAAGAAATATGGTCAAGAGCGTCCATTTGTTCTGTCCAACATAAACGAGTGAAAGCGATGTTAAATGCCTATCATGTATGAAATACAAAAATTTTTAAAATCACACCCTAAAATACCGAAGAAGCAATTAGAAGAGTTTCGCCGTAAATTATTGTTTGACATTTATTTCATCCTGCTAGAGTAAGAACATTTTCCCCAAATACAAAAAAATATCTTTCAGAGAGAGAAAAGCTTCCTAATCGACCAAGGTTCTACAAATAACTGCTTTATACTTCGGCAGACGAAAGGATAAAACTTTATATCAGAAAAGGACAGAAAAATGTATAGACAGAGCAGGAAACTACAACAAGTCTTGGGCTATCTGATAAATTATAAAGAAACTATTTTGATAATAACTGGAAGTAGTGAACAATCCACTAGTGATTCGGAAGTGGAATCTGAAACGGATGCGGGTTCCATATAGAGGGGCGCACTTGGGCTCCTAAACCATAACATTTGAGTAATACACCCTGTATAATTTATGAATGTTTTTGTATATACAATTTCATAGTATGATGGTGGTTTAGTAACCTTGAATATTGTATGAGCTCATTATGGCATTTGTTGTGAATATGTGACGTACATAGTAATGTTTATGTGCATCAACAATTATTATAAAAAGGGAAATTTATATTTTGTAATTAGCGTATATTATATAAATATATTATGTAATTAGTGTATATTATGTAAATATGTGTGGGTAATTCAAATGTGATCGCTGCCACCCAGCACTGTGAACAGGGGCTGCGTTTGATTGTTCCCGCCGCACTTTTATAGTATGATAGTAATTTGTAACCTTGAATATATATTTATATGAGCTCATGGTGATATTTGTACCCAATACTACCTTCATAGAGTAATGTTTTTGTGCATTCCCAATAGTATAAAAAAGGGAAATTTTTGTAAAGTAAATAATATATGCATGTAATTCAAATGTGAATGCCCAGCACTGTCAACGGAGGCTCTGTTTGATTATTCCCGTGTGAATTCTGTGTGTGTGTGTGTGTGTGTGTGTATATTGCATATTCTGCAATAGGACAGGCAAAACTGCTCAGCACTGTGGACGGAGGCTTTGTTTCTTCGTTTCCCGTCACAGTCGAGGCGCTGTATATATGTAATTTGTATACATTGTGTATTTTGATCATTCTCAAAGCTCTCCCACTTCAACTTGCCAGCTTCTTCCTGTTCTTTCTTGCCCACAAGTGTTATCCACATTTCTTTCGGAATCCCAGGCTGCGGTCTCCGGCCCTTATGTGCCACTGGGCGCACGTGCAATTTTTCTCCCTAGTCATTGGATTCAGTCACCCATTTTTGTCAAATGGCTTGTATGTTGCATTGGTTGATGGCTGTCTTCCTGGGGAGAACGACGCGAGTAATTCGAAACTTGCGGGCACGGGGCAAGGGGAGATACGACTATAAATCTTTGCTAACTTTTCCGACACAACTCTGCGTCTTTTGAGGGAACGGAAGTAAGGTGCTTTGCATCAGTCCGGGGTTGTGAGCGGTTCTATCTATCTATCTATAGACAGAGCATATTCCACTGATAATGGAACCATCGTCGAAGCACCAGCTTCTGGCACATTCTGAATGCATAGAACAAGCAATCTTCGATTTCTTCTTGGAATTAGAAATATCTATGGAATCTAAAGAGAAAACAACCTCCTGAACAACCATAAGAAAAGCATTGCCAACGAGATTCACGTAACCTCTCGCGCTCTGTCTTCTTCGATGTAGAACTCCTAATTTCGAGGTCACGTTGGAAACGTAACCACTCTCAAGAGAATTATTGACGGGGATATAAAAAACAATAACCTGTACAAGTTTTTGTTACATATAAAACACTAACTTATTGAACTGTCAAACATTATCGGAGATTTGTTATTTGTCTTTATCATCAGCAAATATTATAAAGTTAAATACTACTCAGATATACCACAAGTTTCAATACTTGGCATATTTCTAAGAAACTATTTAGATTAAACTGATAATTTGCTTTCATCAAATAAATAACAATAGATGGCGCGCAATTGATGAGTTAAAGTTGCGGTTTGCCATCTAGTGGTGCTATTGTTTTTCCTGCGAATCAAGTGGTTCTCTTATCATTCTGAACTACACGGTAAGACCATCTGTCTATTACGCTCACGTCGTTATACAAAGAAGTCGTAGTGACGTCACGCCATTAACCCAATTCTCAAAACGCAAACCTCAATGAACATCGTTAAAAACTTGATTTTTCTCAGCGTTCGGTGGTATAAACGCCGAGATCGTTATCGATTTTATTCCCTATATAAAAAAAGCACAAAGACAACTGCTCACCAATATTCGGTGCTCATCGAGTTCGTGAGCACTAATCAAAAGGTATTAGAATAAAAACACTATAATAGTTACATCTCAAATGAAAGAGTCACTGTCGGCCAGAGTCACGAAAATGCTTAATGCAGCGCCTCACGGCCCAAGAAAAGAATTCATTGAACCTGTTATAAGTACTAAATACCTGGGAATAATAATTGACAAACGATTGACATTTGTGCAACAACGCAATTATGTAATACGAAGAGCAGACGTAGCAAAACACACTTTAAAACGCATACTTGCAAGCAGATCAACATTGACAATCAAGAACAAATTAAATGTATACAAAATGGCTATCAGATCCATACTTTTATATGCTGCACCAGTGTGGCTCTACTCGAGCAATCAACACATGGTTAAATTAGAACAATATCAAAACAAAACAATAAGAGCTATGCTGGGAGCCAATTGGTTCATCAGGAATAGAAGTATAAGAAACGATATAGGAATGCCAACCATACACGCCTTTGCTCAAAAGCTGGCTAATAATCTCTTCCAAACTCTTGAAGAGTCAGAATACCAACATCTTAGGGAAATATCCACTTACCCAAAAGATCAGATATCAGCTTTTTCCAGACCCAAAAACTTTCTGGTTATGAAAAGACCGGAGGTACCGGGATTGTGAAAAGTGTATATAAGCAACTATATATAGTGTAAATAATTAGACCAACTGCAAAATATCAAATTTGTAGATAATATATATTTAATCAAATAATCATAATTAACTGCATTTAATAACATATAATCGCATTTATTAATATGATCTATAGTTGACGCTGAACATAAAAATGAGAGTAGGTAATATATGCATTATGATGAATGATTAATGTTAAAAGAATAGCATTAATTATAACTTAATGACGTCCTAACAGGCTGATGAAGTGACATTCTGTCACTGCCCTGTTGAGTGACACTTTCTGCTTTCTATTTCTCCTCCAGCCTACTTAAGCTTTCTTTTCCCCCTAGATTAATAACCCAATATGGGTAATATTAAACTCTAAGTAGTTTAAAAAATAAAACATATACAACCATGGCGAAAATAGCACTACTAGTCCAGGATGGCTAAGAAATGACTCAGGGGTATGCACTGATTGCCAATTTCAGTCGGAACCCACAGGCCACTATGTCATATTTAGGATTTAGGAAGAAAAGAAAAGCATGAGTGGAGGAAGGTGAATTAGTTTCTTACAAGTTTTCTCATCCTTGTTAATATTCTACGTGATGTAAAAAGTCACTTAGACTCCAATTTTAAAAAGGCTTGGAGAAAATATATATTGCGGTGTTTTTTATTTCACATATTGCATCACAGTCACAATAAACATTTAAACCTCTAAGCCCAACATTTTCAACGCATAAGTTTTGAAATATTTTCAATATTTTGTCCCATAAGAAATAATATAATTAACTGTCATGAAATTAGTAATTTCAGATGTTAATTAAATAATTATTAATTATAAATAATCATTCATTCATGACGTTTCGATTATTAATTAGAATTAATTAATTTGCAAATTGACAATACCATAAATAATCATTGATAATTAGTCAATATTTAGTTAGCATCAGGAATAAAAAGTTCTGAGTCGTTCGTTAATTCAGTAATTTTTAATTATTAATCAATTGTAATTAATAAATATTTATACTAATTATTTATTTATGAGAGTCAGGAACTGATAAGTTCATGATGATTGATGTATTTATTAAAAATGGGCTTTGACTTGGTAAAAGTCAGAAACGAGAACGTTTACAAGCGTAATTCGGGCTTTTACCAAATCTCCTTGATAAAGGCTAGGGCTTACCAGTCCTCGAACTTTTACCATAACGTATCAAATCTATATATATATAAACGAATGTATGTCTGTCTGTCCTTTATGCATTACTACACTATTCATCCGATCGCCATGAAACTTTGGGAAGTTGTTGAGTACACTCCCGGAAATGTTTCTGGCATAGTATATCTATCCTACGATAGGTAGCGCGCGTGTCGAAGGTTCCTGGCATAGTTGTGTAGCGGGTGCTAGACAACGGCGATTTATATGTTTTATTTTTATAATCATTATTTAACAGTTTTAAATCATTTTTTTATTGATTTATATATTATATTTGATTATTATGTATTATATACATATTGATTTATTAAAAAAAAAGAAATATTTAAAATATAACAAAAATCATCGAGCTTGGTGATACAACAATAAGATAATCAGTACGAAAAAAGTAACTTCCGAAGAAATCAAGTTGAGGTGTCAATAAATATTTTGTTTATAAACATAAAAGGAGTAATAATTAATTATGACTATCATGTTCATCTAGCAATAGTACCCCGTGCTACCCGAGTTTTCTTCAGTTACTGGGAGGATTGGAAAAGTGACAAACCATTACAAAGGAATAAACTGTTATACTGGCAGCATTAAAGAAGAGGCAAACAATCGTAAAGGCATATGCATGTCTGAAACGCATTTTTTGAGAACCACAGTAACCAAAATAAACATCCCGAAAAAGATTATTGGGGGCCCAGGACCCATTCATCATGTTACTATCATTATGTTCATTATCGTTATAACGAACTGTGTGGCATATCCATGAATTTTTCCATTTATTTATTCAGCGAATTTATTTATTCGATTTTTTAGCGATTATTTATTTTCAGCGAATTTGCGAGCATAGTCGACAGTTATGCCATTCCCCCCCCCCCCCGAACGGAAATCGATTGGTCGATCTACATCTGAAGCACGAAAGAGAAAGGCATTACGAGCTTCAGAAACAGACGAACAACGGGAAGCAAGATTAGAAGCTGTTAGAATACAAACTGCTCAAGCCCGTTCTTCTCAAACGAACGAGCAACGAGAATCAAGATTGGAAGCCGATCGAGTACGCACTGCTCAAGCCCGTTCGAATGAAACAATTGACCAACGAAGAGCAAGACTGGGAGCCAATCGAGAACGCAATGTTCAATCCAGACGGACACTGTACGCTGATTTGAATCTTGCTGCGTTCCATTACGATGCTGATTATGATTACAGTCTTCATCGAAGTGTCGTTATTGGAAAAATGGACAAGTTATGCGAATTTTGCCGTGCATTGAAATTCAAGAATGAAACTCCAGGAATGTGCTGCGCAGGTGGAAAAGTGAAAATGCCAGAATTGCATTTACCACCCGAACCATTATCAACGTTGGTATCAAGTGACACAAGCGAGTCAAAACATTTCTTGGCAAACATACGCAAGTACAATTCATGTTTCCGAATGACATCGTTCGGTGCAACAAAAATCATAGGTGACAATTACATGCCAACGTTCAAAGTCCAAGGGCAAATTTATCGTGTTGGATCACTTCTACCACTGCCGGATTCAGATCCCAAATTTATTTCATGGGAACCACTGATGAACAAGTTGATCAACGTTGTCGATTCAATACCAACACTAATAGAGAAATTGTTGCTGCCATTCAAAATTTATTCGATCAACACAACGAATTAGTTCGACTGTTCAGGACGGTCCTTGAGCGAATGCCAGCTGATGATTACGTTGTTGTCATTAGAGCTGACAAAACACCAGCCGGCCAACACGAAAGAAAATACAACGCACCAACAATTAATGAAGTGGCGATCGTCATAGTTGGCGAAGAATTTAACTCGCGTGATTGTTCTTCATCGCAGAGATGGTAATGTTCAGCGAGTCTCCGAAACTCATCGCTCATACGATGCATTGCAATATCCAATTTTATTCTGGCAAGGAGAAGATGGATATCATTTCAACATCAAAATGAGAAATCCACAAACACACGAGGAGACCAATAAGAAAGTCAGTGCCATGAATTACTATTCATATCGATTGATGATTCGTGAGAACCCAGACAATCACATTTTGAAATGCCGACAATTGTTCCATCAATACATTGTCGATATGTATGCAAAAATCGAGACCAAACGACTTCCCTTTATTTTATTGAATCAAACCGAACTGCGCTCAGAAGAATATATTCATTTACGCGATGCAATTGCTACTGATGGTAATCCCAATGAACTGGGAAAAATGGTCATACTGCCAGCTACATTCACAGGAAGTCCACGGCACATACATGAATACTCACAAGATGCAATGACTTATGTTCGCTCATACGGCCGTCCAGATTTTTTCATACATTCAAGTGCAATCCTACGAGGGATGAAATTAAAGAACTTCTGTTGCCTGGACAATCGTCTTCGGATCGCCATGACATTATCGCACGTGTGTTCAAACAAAAACTGAAATCTATGATGGATTTCATTGTCATACATTATGTTTTTGGAGAGACACGCTGTTGGATGTATTTCATTGAATGGCAGAGAAGAGGATTACCGCATGCACACATTTTGATTTGGTTGATCGACAAAATTACACCAGACAAAATTGATGAAGTCATCTCAGCAAAAATACCAGATGTTCCCATTGATCCAGGCTTATTCGAAGTCGTTACCAAAAACATGATTCATGGTCCATGTGGCGCGATCAACAACAATTCTCCGTGCATGAAGGATGGAAAATGCACAAAACGCTATCCAAGAGAACACGCCGAAACTATCAGTGGAAATGATGGATATCCACAATATCGATCAACTGAAGATGGTGGCAAATTCATCATTCTAAAAGTACGCAACAATGACATTGAAGTCGATAATCGTTGGGTTGTGCCGTATTCACCATTACTCTCAAAGACGTTCAAAGCACACATCAATGTCGAGAATTGCAATTCAGTGAAATCTATCAAATACATTTGCAAATATGTCAACAAAGGAAGCGATATAGCAGTTTTTGGACAGGGAAATGCATCTGCACCAATCGATGAAATCGAACGATATCAATTGGGACGCTACATTAGTAGCAATGAAGCTGTTTGGCGTCTTTTCTCATTTCCAATTCATGAACGTCATCCAACAGTTGTTCATGCACAGCAGTGCATTTTACAACGGAAAATGTGCATGCAAAGGCATTTTCGCCACCGCAAACAACGTTAACTGCGTTCTTCTCATTGTGCACGGATGATTTGTTCGCAAGAGAATGCTACTTTACTCACAAGTGCCAAAATACTACTCATGAAATGCATCAGCGAAAAAATTTCAACGTCATAAATAGGGCAAACCAGTTGAAGGACATCCGAATTTATATTCGTCCGACGCGTTAGGCCGTCTGCATACAGTTCATCCAAACAATCAAGAATGTTTTTACCTGCTATTACTGTCAGTTAACGTTCGTGGACCGAAATCCTTCTAAGAACTGAGAACAGTAAATGATGAAGTATGTGTGACCTATCGAGAAGCTTGCCAAGAATTAAATCTTCTTGAAAACGATGCCCACTGGGACACAGCACTCGCTGATGCATCGAATACTGCTCAACCACAGCAAATAAGCAGCGATAATATTGACAACGTGTTTCCCATCCAATCCGAAAGATCTTTGGGAAAAATACAAAGATTACATGAGTGGAGACATCCTACGTCGTTTGCGAGAGACGAATCCGGACATACAATTCACACCAAATGTGTATAATGAGGCGTTGGTTTCGATCGAGGATATATGTTTGTCAATCGCTAACAAAGGATTGGTGCAGTTGGGAATGTGTGCACCAAATCGATCTGCAAATGACGCTTATGATCGTGATTTGCAAAGTGAAACACACTTCGATGTCGATGATTTGGATACATTTGTTGAAAAGAATCTTCCGAAATTGGTTCCAGAACAACGCATTGTATATGACACAATCATGCAAGCAATTACAAATCAAAGCGGCGGATTGTACTTCATAGATGCGCCCGGAGGTACAAGCAAAACTTTTCTCATTTCAATCATTTTGGCAACCATACGAACACGGAATAAAACTGCACTGGCAATTGCATCATCTGGAATTGCGGCAACACTTTTGGATGGTGGTCGAACAGCGCATTCAGCACTGAAATCGCCGTTGAATTTGAAAACCACTGAGACGCCAACATGCAATACCACCAAAAATTCCGGAATGGGCAAAGTTCTCCAAACATGTGAACTTATCATGTGGGACGAATGCACAATGGCTCACAAAAAAGCATTGGAAGCGCTTGATCGTACACTGCAAGATTTGAGGGGAAGTGGACAGCCCTTCGGTGGAGCACTCGTTTTATTGTCTGGTGATTTTCGACAAACTCTGCAAGTCATACCACATTCAATATCCGCTGATGTTGCCTCATGCATGTCTCAAATCATCAGTTCTATGGCGAAATGTAAAGAAATTCACTTTGAAAACCAATATGCGTGTTCAACTACAAAATGATGCATCCGCCGAACGTTTCGCAAAACAATTGCTGGATATTGGGAATGGGAAGATGGCAATCGACAGATCTACACAATGTATCACATTGCCAACAAACTTTTGGAAGATGACGTCAACCAAAGACGAATTGATTCAAAAGGTTTTCCCAAATATCGCGTGGAATTACAAAAATCATCAGTGGCTCAGTGCACGTGCTATATTAGCAGCTACAAACAACGATGCCAATGCCATCAATTTCAGCATTCAAAACGGAATACCAGGCGAAGCGACAACGTTTAAGTCCATCGATACTGTGATGAATCTAGACGAAGTTGTCAATTACCCAACGGAATTCTTGAATTCACTCGATTTGCCAGGTATATGCCACCGCACATTTTAACATTGAAAATTGACGGGCCTATCATTCTTCTCCGGAATATCAATCCACCACGACTTTCGGTGGAAAAGATGATGAACAATGTCATCGAAGCTACAATTTTGAATGACAAATTCAAGGATGAAGATGTATTGTTGCCACGTATTCCAATGATCCCAACAGATATGTCATTTGAATTGAAACGTTTACAGTTTCCGGTGCGACTCGCTTTTGCAATGGCCATCAACAAAGCACAAGGGCAATCGCTGCAAGTGTGTGGGCTAGATTGGGAGAATCTGTGCTTCTCGCATGGACAACTGTATGTGGCCAGCTCACGCGTCGGAAAACCTTCCGATTTATTCGTGTACGCACCAGACGGAAAAACAAAAAAATATCGTGTATCCACAAGCACTCTAATAAATAAATAGAATTAAAATGACGCTCTGGAATTTTTTCCATATGAAAATGAATAAGTTTCAATAAAAATGGCAAAATGTAAATTGAATGTTATCATAACGAGTTCCCTTGAACTGCCTTTCTTCTGAGATCGCAGCAACGCGCGGCGGGTAAGCTAGTGTATAATATAAAATCACAAACGTGAAATGTATCCATATCTATGCAACGGAAATCGGCTACGTTTTTGGGTCAAGTTTTCATTAAACTCTTGAATATATCGGAAACCGTTTGACCCATCGGACCAAGTTACGTGTATGTACCGAGAGATATGTATATATCACCACAGTGTGTGCTCCCATCCTTAGGGTCCGGGTACCCAGGGCGGGGCATTGGACGGGGCCATCTTAAGAGCCTCATGGGCCCCCGGACCAATTGATTTTCCTGAGGCCCAACCTGGCAAATTGTCGAAAATTTGAACTGATTCTCGTGTTTGTGAGGCCCCCGCCTTCCCTTGAAGGCCCTGGACCGTGCCCGAGTGGGCCCATGCGTTAAGACGGCTCTGGCATTGGATTGGGCAGATACTTTCATGGGGGCAATTGACCGGTTTCCTTTCGAGAGGCTCTTGATAAATCTTATTTTCTTGCTTTAACAATGAAGAATTTGCAACAGCGGAAGCCCGAGATAAATCCAATCTGGCGCCCCACTAAAAATCAGAGTATTCGGTTCCGGCTACTGGATGTGGTGTCCCTGTATTTTATTCGTTGGTGAAATTAATAATAATGAACATTTTTCGTGGCTCCCACAGGGGAAATTTTTGACAAGTCTCCAGGTAGATGGCCTTCTTGGGAAAGTTGACAGGTGTCATTTCTGGGCTCCGGATGAATCACTGACATGTTTCTTCTAAGTGATCTGGAAATGTACCGCGGGCCAGCAACTTGAGTGATCTGGGAATGTGCCGTGGGTCAGACAAATGAGTGATCTGTAAACGTAACGCGGGCACGTGAGGATCTAAGACTGACACGGGTCTCTTAAGCTATAAATGTGCCGTGGGCCACTTGCTGATGAGGCTCTCATGGAAATGTGTAAATTCTCAATTTTACTAGTTTTCACGAATTTTTGACTGTATTTACATCTAACACAACATCCGAGGAGAAAGAAGTGATGTTTGTGGTTTCCCTTTCAAGCACGCTCACGAGCAAAATTACGACTTCTCCGTTTCAAAAAGTGTAAATTACCTAGATTTCGTTAAAAGTTTGTAAAAAAAAATCAAATTTCAGTATTTGTTCGTCAAAATTGGCAAATTTCGCATTTATCACCGTTATTTCGTAAATATGAAAAAAAAAAAATACGTATCCCTATAATTATATTAATTACATTATTATTATTTTCATTAATCCTTGTAGCGTCAACTAAAAAGCGCCTAGCGAGTTATTTGGCAAAATTCGGTTTCACCTACAGTTCCGCCCCTCGTGACGTCTTTATTGCTCGTAGTAACCAATCACCTGCACGCTAATGCCTCTTGTGTTTCTAAGAGCGTAGGAATTGTAAATAAACGACCGGGCCCTCGATTTATGAAGAAATAATTTGCTCGGCCGCGATATCAATATCACGTTCAAAGTGTAACCGCTTCGCACGAACTGATCTTAATACCTGCACCGAACATGGGCCTTTTTATGTTAGGTCTAGGGAACTCGAGGAACTTCCTAGGATTGTATTAAAGGTTTCTCTTTAAAATGCCACATAATTTGTCAGACGTGGTGCCTCGGTGCCATTATGGCACTACATAACCACTTCATCATTGTTCTGCCAATTGTAGTCACAGATGTGCAAATTTTGCCATGGTTTGGGTGTAAGGGGCGTTAGATTTATGCAGCTCTTAGACTGCTGACTACTGACGGCGGTACAGAGGGTAGGAGAAGGGGGAAAAGAGGGAGCCAATTTTCCTAGGCTGTATCCTGCGTCCACAAACGGATAGGGGTTGTTATTGTATGACGTAAGAACGTTCTCTTATTTTATTCTCCTGAGGGGAGGATAAGGGGAGATGAGACATGAGTCCCTTATCGAAAACGATGAATTTTTTCCACAACCAAGGATGATGTTAAATGTGATGATTAAGTGATGGTATAAGGTGAAAAAGATATTATCTACGATTGTATTTAATGTTGTTATTTACAAAAAAAAAAGTATTTACAATCCCTGTATTGGGGGGGGGGGGGGGTCTAATGATCAAGAGAACGTTTTTAGGTCTAGGCAGTGCTCTAAATTCGGTGGCACTGTACACTGAAATCGTTCTGAGGTGGTCGAAGTCCGAGCTCTCTAGCCTTTCAAACAAGCGCTTTGCGAGGCTCTTGACGTATTCGCAGATCGTGAGGACTTTGATGTCAGATCGAATGTTATGGTTTCGTACGAACCAAGGGGCCTTCGTGACCTTCCTGAGGTATTTGTTTTGTTGTCGTCGATCTTTATGAGGTTGGATCTCTTACGGTACATCCAGACAAGCGATGCATACAAAAATGATGGACGGATTATCATTTTGAATAAAATTAGTTTATTCTCCAGGGAAAGAGCGGACCTCGTGCTGAAGAGGCGTCTAATTAGAGCTTCAGATTTCTTGGATCTAGTATTTATGAGGTCTTTGCAGTGTGTAGCGAAGGACAATTTTTTATCCAAAATCATTCCGAGGTATTTAGTAAAGTTAGAAGGAGGTATGTCTATGTTGTTAATTGTTACGTGAGCGGGCGTGGGAAGGATGTTCCGACGAAAGACCCACATGAAAACTGATTTATTAGGATTCAGAACAACGCGGCCTCTTTGGCACCACGATTCGCCCTCAGATATGGTGCGCTGAAGCTCTTATGGGTCCCGATATATGTTAGAGTTAAATGAATACTTGATCCAAAATCGTAACCGACTTCCGTAACACAAAAACGTAACAGATTTCCGTCACCCATTTCCGTAACATAAAATCGTCACTAACTTCGGTTGCTTAGAAACAGGCCCTTTTCGAGTTTGTGATTTTATATTATAGAGTAGATATTCTAAACTTTCAAGAATTTCATTCACTGGATGAAAAATACTTATTCACCAAACCTGGCCATATGTACCGCAATTTACTGCCATTTACTTAATGAGATGGGTTGGAAATGAAGGAACTGTCTGTTGGTGGTCGCCTCAAGTCAAAGCTTCCTAGATACTACAAGCCTGAAACATATCTTGGTGACGTCACAACCCGGGCCCTACCGCGTACTCGCTTCGCATTTTTTAAACTCGCAACCAACATGTATTTTTTGACAATTGGAAGGAAAAATTGATGTCGAATTTTAATTTTTTTAATACAATTATTATCTAGCATGGGGTTATACGGAAAACACTGAATATTAAATTAATGAATCAAATATGAAAAATATAGAGGCTTCACAAATTCTCGGCCAACACGTATTTCTAGATGTTCTTTGCTCCCAAGCGAATGTGTTTGAAAAATCAGGCAATATATTTGACTGTTCAGCTACTTTTTATTTTTTTTATTTATATAATATGACTTAATAGAATTCGCATTTAAAATAAAAGGATAATACACAGGCAATGCACAAAAATAAAGAAAACAATGTCATTAAAATATTTTTTTTATTCACTGAGCTTCATTCATATTACCAATTCTAATTCCAAGGGAAATTGGTTGCTGCTCTAAACATTATAAAATTTTTGTAAATGTTCAAATTTATTAATCTATAACAGTGTTTCCCAAAGTGGGCAATATCGCCCCCTGGTGGGCGATGGAATGGTCCAAGGGGGCTATAGAACCTACTGATTTAACATAGGATCCTATGGGTTTACTTGAGTTGGGGGGAGATGAGAGAAAAAAAATTCTGATGAAGGAGGCGATAGAACAAAAAGTTTGTTTGTCTATGATCATATAATATCAGGGAACTTCGAAAACACAACATTTCAAAATTCTGATCGGACTTCACATCATGAAAAGTCAGTCTTACTCTTATTGCACTCATTTTCAAAATTTCCATAAAATGAATTTTAGTTTATAATTTTAAATAGTGAATTATGAACTCTTATGAATAACATTTTGTTTTCAGAATTTCAGTTGAAAATATTTAATATGGGATCTATTTTTTTACACATTAAATGTTTCAAAATTAAAAATGCAAAACATTTTTTCATACATCTAATTAAACTGCACGAATGCACGCACTTTTATACTTTTTCGAAAATACTTCAAATTTAAAAACTATTCGATGCAATTAAGATTGTTTTATAGAAGCAAGTATCTTTTAATTGAAGAGTTCTTTTAAGAGGTGTCATACCTTTTAACATGGCGGAAAAACTATACTCTAATAGAAATATGATTAAAAATACTATTTAACCATCGGTTTATTCCAAATTTTTTACACATGTTCTTGATTGTACGTGCTATCCTATGCTGGTATAAAGTTTCACATATCTCAGATAATTTTTTGTAAATTAAAAAAAAAAGCATGAAAAACAGCTTGCGTGCATGATAAAATACCATATCAATGTAATTGAATAAAAATTGACTGAAAATGAAGGAAACTGTTCAATTAAAGGAAACTGTCTGTAACCAACCTTGCGAGCTTCACCCATGATCTGTCTGTTGCTCTTGACAATGGGGAACAGATAGACACCATATACACAGATTTTGAAAAGGCTTTCGATCGCGTAGATCATCATGTACTCTTAACGAAATTACGCTCGCAACTTTGTTTGTCAAATGAATCTATAGCTTGGTTCGCTTCCTATTTGAGTGACAGAACAAACATCGTTAGGCTACCATCAGGACATCTTTCTAAACCATATACAAGCACATCTGGTGTTCCTCAGGGGTCCAATCTATGTCCGTTACTTTTTCTCATCTTTGTAAATGACTTACCGTTGTATCTTCAAAATAGCCGCTTCAAAAAGTTCGCTGATGACCTAAAATTTCATCGAACAATTCAGTCCATAAAAGACTGCTTGGCTCTTCAAAATGATATATTGCATCTGAATGATTGGTGTCGTGACAACAACGCTGGTCTGAATGTTTCAAAGTGCAGTGTCGTTTCATTCACGCGAAAATTACATCCATTGCTTTATGATTACACCCTCGATACAGCAGCTATAGGAAGAAAGAGCATGGTAATGGATTTAGGTGTAATTTTCAAGAGTGATTTGAACTTTAGCGCTCACGCGGAAAGTGTCTTGTCGAAGTCCAACAAGTCACTTGGCTTTCTCGTAAGGTCGTCTGGGCCATTCACCTCAGTTCCAGCGATGGTACGGCTATATTTCGCGTACGTTTTGCCCTCACTTGAGTATGGCTCAGTGATATGGGGCCATATTCCTGCAGTGATGAACGTACGCATTAAACGTGTACAGAAAAAGTTTTTGAGGTCATTATTCCGAAAGACGTGTGTGTACGTCCCAGATGCGCTTACTTCGGATCTTCTCTCTATTTTCAAGATGACATCTCTCGATAGCAGACGTACTAAGCGAGATCTATCATTCCTTCATAAAGTTCTTCACGGCAGAATCGACGACTATTATTTGACGAGCCTAATCAATATCTCCGTGCCATCTCGCGAACGACTCGTTCATAGTTCCCGAAATGTCTTTTACTTTCCTCGTGCACGCACGAATATTTTAAATGCTTCACCAATATTGCGAGCATGCAAGCATTATGATACGGGTGAATTCCCTGATATATTTCACAGGGATTCCATGTTCTACTAGGTACTATATGAATTTGTACATATTTTATGTTTTCTAATCTATTTTGGTCGTTTTGTCTTCCTCATATTGAATTCTCAATGTTTGCTTCCGTTGCGCACATATATTTTTGTATTATACGTTTGTTGATGATTTTATTTTTAACGTGTAAATTATTATTATTATTTTCTTTTCTATTGATTTTGATTACTTTTCCCATCTCTGTAATTGGGCTAAGCCTGTTGAGGTGTGTAAATAAATAAATAAATAAATTCATGAAATAAAGCAAAAGGTTAAGATTTCATTGACTGAATCTTATTTAAAATTAAATTTTAAAATTTAAATTTTATAATTCCAAAAAATTTTCAATTAAAATTTAATTTTAAATAAGATTCATTCAATGAAATCTCAACCTTTTGCTTCATTTCATGAATTGAACAGTTTCCTTTATTTTTAATCAATTTTTATTCAATTACATTAATGCCATGGTATTTTATCATGCACGTAATCTGTTTTATATGCTTTTTGGAAATTTACAAAAAATTACGAGATATGTAAAACTTTGTACCAGCATAGGATGGCACATGCAATCAAGAACATGTGTAAAAAATTTGGAATAAATCGATGGTTAAATAGTATTTTTAATGATATTTCTATTAGAACATAGTTTTTCACCATGTTAAAAGAGACCCCTAATTGAAGATTTGGCGTTAAAGTTATTATTTTTAGTTTTTTTGTAATTATTCAGGAATACGTTAGATATTATTTTGATGCATTCGTGACAGAGACTTACCTTGAATATTTTACCTTTGAATATTGTATTGATGCCAAATTGACTTTGAAATGACCATAACCAGCTCAATGTGTTTCGACCATCCCGTTTGCTCAAGGGTGTTTCGTCAAATTGAGCGAGCGTATGGTGTAATTCCGTTATCCTTGCAGTACTTTCAAACTGCTATGACGTAAAACAGGAACCACGATCGCTTATAATTTAATCCGGCAGCCCAAAGTCATTCACAAAATTGACTGATTTCATTACGCAGACAGTCGATGTATTCCGAATTGGAAACAATCGCGCGAGTCTGGTAAGGTTGTCGATGATCACTAGTAGCTCCTAATTCTTCACTCTTCAATTTTGTCTCATTTTTTCAATTTTTAACACACTTTGCGTAAATATCTTTTTATATTGTGCTACTCATTTGATTTTCTTTTTTTTTTTTTTGGTTATAATTGTGTACAGTATTCTCATACTTGCCTTTTGACTCCCAAAGCTTGTTTATCGCAAAAATGTCGGGGGAACTGATGGTAATTTTATGCCTATTAGGCTTACCGTCATTAGAAACATTTTTGCAGTTTGGAGCAATGTGGGGAGGTTCCCCTTGAGAACGACCTCCTCATTGATCCATATTTTTCCTATTTTTTCAAATTTTTCAATTACTTCTCATTTTATCGCATTTTCACAATATCAAATTTATAATTTCGAGTTATGTGTATAAAGCAGCCTTTTTTTTTTGGCGCTATACTCTAACTTTTGAAGTTTTTCATTGAAATATGGTTTTTGTCAATTACTCTTTTCGTATGAAAATAGAGATATGGAACCAATCAGAGTACGGCGCTGCGGTCGGCAACGCCTATATAACACAACAAGTGTCTGACATAGTTGTTAGATCGGTTACTGCTGCTACAATGGCAGGTTATCGAGATTTAGGTGAGTTTGAACGTGGTGTTATAGTCGGCGCACGAGAGATAGGACATAGCATCTCCGAGGTAGCGATGAAATTTAGATTTTCACGTACGACCATTTCACGAGTGTACCGTGAATATCGGGAATCCGGTAAAAAGTTAAATCTACGACATCGCTGCGGCCGGAAAAAGATCATGCAAGAACCGGACGACTCACGGGAATCATTAAACGTGACAGACGTGCAACCCTTCCGCAAATTGCTGCAGATTTCAATGCTGGGCCATCAACAAGTGTCAGCGTGCGAACCATTCAACGAAACATCATCGATATGGGCTTTCGTTGCCGAAGGCCCGCTCGTGTACCCTTGATGACTGCACGACACAAAGCTTTACGCCTCGCCTGGGCCCGACAACACCGACATTGGACTGTTGAGGACTTGAAGCACGTTGCCTGGTCTGACGAGTCTCGGTTCCAATTGCTTCGAGCTGATGAACGTGTACGGGTATGGAGACAACCATGTAAACAGGAGACCGTTCAAGCTGGTGGAGGCTCTGTGATGGTATGGGGCGTGTGCAGTTGGCGTGATATGGGATACGTCAAGATACGACTCTGGCAGGTGACAGGTACGTAAGCATCCTATCTGATCACCAGCACCCATTCATGTCCATTGTACATTCCGACGGACTTGGACAATTTCAGCAGGACAATGCGACACCCCACACGTCCAGAATTGCTACAAAGTGTCTCCAGGAACACTCTTCTGACTTTAGATACTTCCGCTGGCCACCTAAATTCCCATACATGAACATTATTGAACATATCTGATATGCCTTGCAACGTGCTGTTCAGAAGAGATCTCCACCCCGTCTTACTCGTACGGATTTATGGACAGCCCTGCAGGATTCATGGTGTCAATTACCTCCAGCACTACTTCATACATTAGTCGAGTCCATGCCACGTCGTGTTGCGATATTAGGCAGGTGTACCAGTTTTTTGGCTCTTCGGTGTATATATATTTGTATATATACCATTTTTAGTGTATTTTCAAAAGCCGGGGGGGGGGGCCTCTGACACCCCCAAATGACGGGCCTGCCTAGATGATCCATATGTATCACTGCAAACGGTCTTTCTCCCGGTTCCGTTGCGTGCCACAATCCCTGTTCATAACTCGGTAACTTAGACTAAACATTCTAGACACATTGTTACGACGCTTTTCATATCGTTTCATGTACAGAAACCAATACATGTCCTTGATCTTTCCGACCGTTCTGTCTGTGGCGAAATGACCATAAGACCGTGGAATTTGATTACCATACTCTTCCGCATGCACTTCGGAATTACATGCAATAGCTTGAGTTTTTCTTTATCGTGGTGTGATCTGTAAATATGTCGCGTGTCACTCAAGTGATCTCGGAATGCGCCACTCAATTGATTTCGGAATGTACCACTCAAGTGATTTCGGAATGTACCACTCAAGTGATTTCGGAATGTACCACTCAAGTGATTTCGGAATGTACCACTCAAGTGATTTCGGAATGTACCACTCAAGTGATTTCGGAATGTACCACTCAAGTGATTTCGGAATGTACCACTCAAGTGATTTCGGAATGTACCACGGTATGCAAGGGGACTCGGGTTCACACGTTTTTAAGCCAATGAAGTGGCCCACACTCATCGAAAGGTTTAGCTTTCTTGATGCAAACAGTAATCAAGAGTACTGCTTCTATAACGTGGGGCCCAAATGGCCCATATATCCATAATAAATGAGTCATTTGGGGGCCCATGTGGGCATGGGCAGGGCCTCATATCTATAGGGGCATGATGAAATCTGGTAATATAATTTTCGAGTGTAAATACAGTATTTAAGCTGCTATTTCAAACTAAATGTGCGGTCCCAGAACCTCTCTTTGCTTGAAGATCCGCGATGTTCTCATGCCGGTCAAAATAACAGAAGGTTGATTTCTACAAAAAAATCTCGATTATCGTAATTTTTTTTAATGTTTAAATTTTAATATGAGTGCAGGCAAAGAACAGAATACAAAAACTCTTCGCATATGCGTACCTCTTTTTTAACAGTTTTAATGGTTTTCATAATGATTCTTTTTGAAGGTTAGACTTGAGATTTGTAAGGGCACTTAATAGTTAATTAATTAATTAATCTGAATGTATTAACGAATGGACGATTTGAAATAATTACTAACTTCGGATCAAACATAATCATAGTTGAATAGGATAAATTTTCGATTTATAAACAAAAATTAATAAATTAGAGTTAGCCGCCAAGACGGACGGAAGATCCCGACTGGTTCGGACGTGCCGAAAACAATTTCGCCTCTGAGACGGATGGAGAGTCCCGACAGGTTCGCAGGTGCCGAAAACAATTTCGCCTCTGAGATGGACGGAGAGTGCCGACAGGTTCTGACGTGCCGAAACAATTTCGCCTTTGAGACGGACGGAGAGTCCCGACAGGTTCGCAGGTGCCGAAAACAATTTCGCCTCTGAGACGGACGGAGAGACCCGACAGGTTCGGAAGTGCCAAAAACAATTTCGCCTCGGACACGGATGGAGAGTCCCCACAGGTTTACAGGTGCCGAAAACAATTTCGCCTCTGAGAAGGACGGAGGGTCCCGTAGGTACGCACATTCCGCTCTTAGATGGCTCTGGCAAATTTTGTTTTCAGTAACATGCTTTATCATGGCGTATTCCATAGCAACTCAACCAACGATTGTTGCTCCACCGACACGGATTTTTTTTTAAAATCCGGCACACATACAGTACCCACAACTTTTAACCGAACGATGACGATATTTAGGGGTTCTATTTATTGCAAAAAAAAAAAAAAAGAAGAAGAAAAGTAGCGTTCTTCTTCGTTTAAGATCTTCCATAAGTGCATAAATTCATGAA
Source organism: Pholcus phalangioides (assembly GCF_987345545.1). Classification (NCBI taxonomy): domain Eukaryota; kingdom Metazoa; phylum Arthropoda; class Arachnida; order Araneae; family Pholcidae; genus Pholcus; species Pholcus phalangioides. The sequence goes on along the minus strand of NW_028301617.1, from coordinate 9,842,809 downwards.
AAGAGAGAGTTTAGGATGATTCAAAATTAATTATGGGCCCGTAAAGTACATCGAAAAAATTCCACAGCTTTAAGCATTTTTGGAACTTGAAATAGACAGATGGATAACTTGAAGTTCAAAGGGGTGGGGGGGAATCGAAATACTTAGCGCCCCTTAAAAAATAAAAAAAATATATATACATTTCTACGTTTCTTTAAATCTAGATTTATTCATTTCATGAGTCACGCAGGAAGTCACTATATTAGTTAACTTAGACGCGGTTTGCATGTCCCTCAAAGAAAGAGGGTGATATCACGTGATCCAAAAAGCCTCATTAAAGAAAACCCGGACAGCGCCGGGCATCATAGCTAGTTTCAATATAATGTCTGTGACTTTCTGAAGGACATTGAGCTTCTTAGAAGAGTTGATGAGTTCCACGTGTTTTTAATCGTTTTTTGGAATTGGGGAAGTAAGCCAAAGCGGGTTTGGTGATAAAAAAAAGTCTCCAAATCGCGGTAGAGCGTATATTGGGAATTTACGAAATAATTGGTAAAAAATATAGAAGAATTGAATTTTGAAGTGAATTTCACATTCATGCAATTTGTCAGTTTGTTTTGACGACAGTAATATTTTATGAATAAATTTCAGTTTTAAAGTCATTCGAGAATAGGTACATTATGTCTACCCTTCTAGCGATAGTTAACGCGGTTTTTCACCTCCCCGAGGATCTAAATATTTCTTTCCAAAGTTACAGCACTGCGTTTACGATTCAATTGAAGAGAAGTCAAGCTTTTCATTCCTAAAAATAATAATAATAATACTTTTTTTCCTTATAGAAGAATGATCTCGTACGCTGCACCAGACACAGCATGAGCCGAGATACGAGGGGGCATTGCTCCCCAGCGCAGGGCCGTCTTAAGAACATCATGGGCCCCCGGGCTGTGATTTTTCAACTACTTCTCGTTTTTTTTTGAGGCCCCTAGACCAGTCCGGGTGAGCCCATCCGTTAAGACGGTCTTGTCTCAGCGTCAGAGGTGGAGTCGACTGATCTAATGTACAGGGTGATTCTAATTAAACTTCGTTTTTGAAAAGGCTGTAAAAAAAGAACAACTGGTCAAAATTATCTGATATTTCACCTCCATACAGATTAAGGCAATGGGATTTTGTCTAGCTAAAGAAAACAAATAGTTAAAAAATTAATCGATAGATGGCGATGTACTCGTCATAAGATGCAAATTAAAAGACATGACGCGCACCACACATTATTTAATAATTTATCTTTCATTAATTAAATTTATCTTTCATAGAAAGAGTGATTTTTTTTGTATCCGCGCAAAAAGCTCTAGTACACGTCGAATGTTCAAACTTGATGTAGAAGCATTAAACATCTGGATTGAGATTTGAATTACATACCCGTTATTAAACTGTAATGTGAAAAGTGTGACGACCATCCCTGGGCATCCCTACGTATTTTGCATAGCTGAAGATTCCATGTATAAGCATAGAGATGAATAGTGGATCCGAATTATTGTCAAGCTCTGCATTCTATACTAACTTGTTCAGGCTTTGAACATTGTACTAATTTATGAATTCTACAATTCATCATTCATTATTTTCATCCATCATTCAATTAAAAATATGTTCATTGTGGTTGATATGCATTTACAGTTGTCGCGTGAATTCCAATATTCCATTTAAGCGAGGAAAGGTTTTGGAAATTGCCACTTTAAGGGGCAACTTTAACATTGTCTTTCTATAGGAGAAGTTTCAGTTCCAGAGGATTTTTATCATTTTAAGTGAGTTATCTTGTTATCCGTTGCGCGGATTAAGTGGAGCCGATTGATATTTAAGGACTTGCAGCAAGAAGGACGTAGCTCCATTTTGATATATTAAATATATGTTAATACCTAATGCTGTAAATTACAATGCATAAATTGACTCAAATATAACTCGTAGCACAGTTTTCTTCGATCTCGTGGAATGTTGGGTGATTGACGGATAGATTTGCTTTTGTATATTTCAGTTGACCCGATATGTATAGGGTTTTTTATTTTATTTTGTTGAAAGATCAAATGATTGTCGGACTCATATGATGATGTGTTGTGAATGTATATAGTGCGATAATTACAATGTAAAATGTAATACTTAAGTGAAGTAATTTTTATAAATCGTAGAGGCACTAAATTGCAGCTCTCCAGTTGTTAATGGTTGCTCCCTGGGGTAAGTTATAAAGTTGATTTTTTTGTGGAGAAAATAAATGCTCCCTACGGGGAACCCCGTATGGCGAACTATGTGCCGGGGTGAGTATCTCTTAAAACTGTTAAGAACGGAGCACGAGAAAACATGACTGTTCGTTTCGAGATATCTTGCAACTCGAGAACACGAGCCAGTTCGTTGCTTGAAATAATTTATATACAATAGATTAATTCAGTTAAACTGTGAATCCTATTAAACAAACTGGTTTCTGCTCTTCTAATTAGTTTCTTTGGTTTTATTTGTCAATGAAGAAAAATTAGTGGTTGTAATACAGTAGAAATACATACGATTTTGTAATTACAGTAGTAATACATACGATTTTGTAATTACAGTAGTAATACATACGATTTTGTAATTACAGAAGTAATACCTACGATTTTGTAATTACAGTAGTAATACATACGATTTTGTAATTACAGTAGTAATACATACGATTTTGTAATTACAGTAGTAATACATACGATTTTGTAATTACAGTAGTAATACATACGATTTTGTAATTACAGTAGTAATACATACGATTTTGTAATTACAGTAGTAATACATACGATTTTGTAATTACAGTAGTAATACATACGATTTTGTATTTTATGAATAAAATTCTGTAGTTCGGGAACATTCATGTAGCATAATTACAATATATAGATAGCGCGCACACACATTATTGGATAATTGTTTTTAGTGTTATCTAGTTTCTTTATGTCAATACATTTTCTCGCAAAAGCCGGGAAGGGAAAAAATTATAGAATGTTTCATATATACGGTTTGATAATTATAGCGATGATTATCGATGAATAATACAAAATATATGTCGATATATATATCTATGTTGATGCGTTTATTGATATGCGATAGGAAATTTTCAGTAGCATTATTCACCTGTGAATAAAAAAAATAATTTTATCATAAAAACTCTGCTTTTTTATATTATGTGATATCAACATATGCATTTAACCATATTTAATCAGATTACTGTGTTCTCTGTATTTATTTTATGCATTACTTACAGTCCGGGCTCAACTTGGGCGAAGCAGGCGGGTCTGGTGCGCCGAATAAGAAGGGGCGCCAATCAACCTCTCTTCCAACATCACAATTGGGGCGCCAAAATGCATGCTTGCCCCTTGTGACCAGGCATCTAGTTGCGGTCCTGCTTGTAAGTATAATAATCCGAGTCTAACATAATATAGTAAATACTTATCCAAGATTACCAACCCATGTGTTATCCATTCGGCACAGAGTTGACGTTGAATCTATTCTTTACCCAATTGCCTCGCGGGTTTTTAATGTTTTTCTGCACGGAAAATGCCAGGTTTTTAATTTTTTCATTCTACATTCATATCATCTCTATGACTAGAAATAATAGACAATTGCAGAGAATCGTGTTGAAATTTTTTAATTCACAAATCCTAAAATTTCGATTCACTTTTTTTTCGAAACTAATTTTTTTAAAATCTCTTATTTGAATGTTTTTGCATGTAATAAATACAACCTAATTTTTAGATAGATTATGTAACTTGATTACAAGATTATGTGAATCTATGTAACTTGATTACAAGATTATGTATCTAGATATCATTATATTGCTGTTGCATGAAGCCATATCGTTTGCGCCGATTTAGTTAAATGTTTACTTTTCGTTAGCGTCCTCTAGGGGCAAAGATTACGATTCCCGTGCCTTGGCTAGCACGGGCAAGTGGCTAATGTTCAGCAGCGATACTTGCTCGTAAACTCTAGTGAGTGATGGGTTAAGAGATACTAACCCCCGGCCCGGCAAACATAGTTCGCCAAACGGGGTTCCCCGAAGGGAGCACTTATTTTCTCCACAAAACAAATCAACTTTACATCTTATCCCAGGGAGCAGCAATTTAGTGTCCCTGAGGTTTGTAATAATTACTTCACTTACGTATTACATTTTACATTGTAATTATCACACTGTAGATATACATTCACATATCATCATATGAGTCCGACAATCATTTGATCTTTCAACAAAATAAGAAAAATATATATAAACATCGGGTCAGCTGAAATATACAAAAGCAAATCAGTCCGTCAATCATCCAACATTCCACGAGATCGAAGAAAACTGATACAAGCTACATTCGAGTCCATTTATGCATTATAAATTACAGTACTAGATATTAACATATATTTTATATGCACTGCAATACACATGTTATCAAAAGCTAGAAGATTACATATTTTAGTAAAAAATCAGTATTAAATAAATTCAAAAAAAAAATTTAGTACATATTATTATTCAAACTCTCACACAAAAGATTCAGGTGAGAACTTTACATTTTAAAAATGGTATATGCTAATCCAGTCTAAATCAGCAAATCCTTTTCGTATTCATAGAAAGCACTTATATATTAACACCTTACAATTATTGAAATAACTTTTCAATAATATCAATATTTCAATATTAAGGGTATTGTATATAATATTCCACGCTTTTTTGCATGATGGATTTTAAGAATTTAGCTGTTTTCTTATTTTTCACCAATGTTAAGATTTTGTAAGAAAAATTTGTGTAAGTAAGTGTTGTGTTTTGTAAGTAAGATTTGTTGTGATCGCTAAAAATGCATTCTTTTCTGTCTTTGTCCCATGCTTCACAGCTGCATACTATATGTTGAGCGTCGCTAGCCTCCTTCTTGCAGAAGATACATAATGAGTCTCGTCTGTGGAACCTTGCTTGATAGACTCCCTGTGACCGATGTTGAGTTAACAATTGGTTAATGTTGAGTTAATAATTGGTTAATGTTGAGTTAACAATTGGTTAATGTTGAGTTAATAATTGGTTAATGTTGAGTTAACAATTGGTTAATGTGGAGTCAACAATTGGTTCCATAGATGTTATTGCGTTTGTAAATCTCCCTGTTGTAGTTTAGTTCCACACCCTCTGCCATTCCATCCTGTATATTTTTTTATTGCATTTTTTTAAGTTGTATTTTAGTGATTTTAGTTGTCCTTTTTGTTGCATCTTTTGCTTTAATAGCTACATAGTCATTTCTTTTATTATTATAATGCGCTTTGATCCAATGAATAATTTAATATTATTTACCATAGCCAGATTTCATATTGCACGATTAATTTCAGTATCATTATTAGGATTTGCTAGTGCTTGTAGTGCCGATTTCGAATCACTAAAAATGTGCATGTTTTGAAGGTGATTTTCATCAGTATATTGCACTGCCTGTGATATCGCTGTAATTTCGGCTCTAAATACAGCACTATGATCACTAACCCTTGTTAGTTGCTCCTTTCGAATATGGATGTTTTTATAATGCACATAAGCACAATCTACCCTGTTTTCAATCCTTGATCCATCTGTGTAGATTGAGTTTCCCACAGTATCCTTTTGATTCTCATTCCAGTCGATCTTCCTTTTCTCCCACGGTGGTATTAGAGCTGGCTTATCATCTATGTGCTCTCTTTTAACAATATTTTGAATAATTTATATTTGTTCTCCAAGTTGAAGCAATTTGTAGCGTTTCCGCAGGTTTTGAAGCGTAATCTGTATGGGTGGTATCCCAGTAAGTACATTCAATGCTTCATTAGAAACAGTAATATACCATTTTGAGATTACAATTATATATATAAAGCTTTCCTCTGGATAGAAATTAATTTTGCATCCTGAGTTCTTGCATTTGTGTACCAGATTTCGTAACCATATATATTACCATTTTCTCCAAACATTCTAAATAAATTTTTTTGGCACTTCAGCTATGACACTGCAAGTGGCCCTTGATCTTTGGACAATATCTTGCGTCTTTTTGGCCATTTTGCTCTTAATGTATTGTAGATGGTCAGTCCATGAGAAGTTTCTATTGATAACTAGGCCTAAGTAGTTGAATTTTGTTACATATTTTAGTGAATTTTTATTCATCTTTATAGAAGGGATTGTTGGTATTTTCCCCCTTTCTTTTATTATCGTAAATAGGCATTTTTGAAGATTAAATTTCAAGCTAAATCTGTCTGTGCACCTCGCAAGCTCCTTAAGGATGTTCTTTGATTTCTTGATGAACTTGTATATGGTGCTTCTCTTGTCATTATGATCAAGAAGTCATCAGCAATTGCTTGTAGTATTATGCCTTTAGATGTGGAATTTTTGAGCATTTCATTTGCTGCAATGTTCCATATAGTGGGTCCCAATACCGAACCTTGTGGCACTCCAATATTATGTTCTTCATTATTTTTTGTAAGTTGATTCCAGTATGTTCTTTGTTGTAGGTAGTCAACAGTATACTTTTTAGATATTTTGGTATTTTCATTTCACTGATGACAATTGTAACTTGATCTATTCTGATGGAGTTGAATGCATTAGATATGTCCAAAGATATCAAGCATGTTAGTTTATCTTTCTGAAAGTTCTCCATTATTGTGTTTTTTAGTTGCTGTAAGGCTCGAATTGCGCTTCTGTTTTTCATAAATCCGTATTGCTTATGAGACATTATCTTATCCTTTTCAAAGTAATAAGTACTGTCGGGACCCCTCCGTCCGTCTCGGAGGCGAAATGGTTTTTGGCACGTGCGAACCTGTCGGGACCCCACCTCGCCGTTCACAAAGAAAAAAGAAACTGATTTGGCACAAGAACAGTATAATGTCGTTTTTTTTTAAATGGATGAAACTAGATAAAATTGAAATTCATCAGATCGAATTCGCCGAATGTATTTTAATGCAAAGTAAGAGTTTGAACTTCTCGGTATTAGCTATCTATCGTTCATGGGAATTTACAATGGATTTTTTTAATGATGAATTTTTTAGTTTCCTAAAACAAATTACGGTTGAGAACGTGATATTAGTTGGAGATGTAAATGTTGATATACTATCCGATGAACCTCCGGTTGTTAACTACCTTAATAATCTCTATGAAATGGGATTATGTGCCCTACATAATCACCCGACCAGAATAACAGCTAACACCTCAACTTGCATAGATCATTTGTTTTTACGTTCCACAAAAAGTTATATGCGTGTTTTATCTGGTATTTTTGAATATCAGATAACTGATCATTTTGCCGTTGTTTGTAAACTGGTTTTCATTAACAAAACTAATTTGCCTATTGTGCAAAGTAATAACTATATTTATTCATTTGATTTTAAAGCTGCGTGCCATTTCCTCTCTAATTATAAATTTAATTGTAACTCTTCGGATTTAGCGACTCAATATCATAATATGATTTATACTCAATTAAGAAACATTTTTCCCATATAACAAAAGCAAACATACGCAATACAAAAGACCTTGGGTCAATAATTAAATTTATGAATTAATTATACGTAAAGAAAAACTTTGGAAAAAAATGCGGAAGCATCCATTCGATGAAATTTATAGGCTTGCCTATAAAACTATAGTTCGAAATCTTAAACTGATGATTATTATTGCTAAAAAATAACTATTTTAAGACCGAATTTAGTAAATGTAACACTGCAAGAAAACAGTGGTCGTATATAAACAAACTTACTGGTAGGGTCACTCACACAGTTTTACCTCATGATACAGATGATGACAATTTAACTAAAAATTTTAGCTCTCATTTCAAATTAGTTTCTAACAGCTCAAATCGTCCTGGTAACTACAGGAAATTTTTAACTACTAACTTCTTGCATTCATTCTTCTTTTTCCCGTACTGAAACCTCTGACACACTAAATATTGTGAATTCTGTGTGTAGTAAGACTACATCAGATTATGATGGTGTGAATACAAGGATTCTCAAAGCTTTTAGCATTAAGAATATTGATTACATTTCTGACTTTATAAATAAGTCTATTGCTCAACAATATTTTCCTCATCCTTTGAAATGTGGTACAATTATTCCCGTTTTAAATCAGAAGATAGAAATGTCTTAAATAATTACCGTCCTATTTCTATTATTCCTATCTTTTCTAAATTAATCGAAACGGCGGTGAAAAATAGACTTTTTTAAACAACAGTAAATTTTTTGCCCCTAATCAATATGGTTTCTTGGGAAATCGAGGTACTGAAAATGCTTTAATAGAAATCTGTAGGGTTGTCTACAAAAGTATTGACCAAAATAAACAAACTGTTTCTCTCTTCCTTGACATCTCAAAAGCATTTGAAAACGTCAATCACGAGATCTTACTTTATAAATTATCTATCGTTGGTGTTTGAGGTGAAATGTTACAGTGGTTCAAGTCTTATCTAAACGATAGAAAACAGAGAGTTGAGATAAATAATTGTTTTAGTGAATACATAAATACACTATAACAAAAGGAGTTCCTCAGGGCTCTATTTTAGGTCCGATTCTTTTCATCTTTTTCATTAATGATTTTTGTACGTTGAAACTCTTCGGTAAAATAATAACACACTCGGATGATTCCATAATTCTCTATCCCTGTACTGATGTGCATTCGCTTGAAAGACAGGTTGAACACGATCTTCTAATAATCAATGATTGGTTCAATAATAACGATATGAAGCTGAATTTCCAAAAAACTATATTTAATACAGCTTGATTGGGGATAGCAATTCAGACATAGTATTCAAATCACATCTTACAGACTGCTCAAGAAATGATTGCAACTGTCCTAATGCAAATAGAGTTTTTTCTCTTGGAAATATCTTGGAATCCAGTTAGACTCAAATTTGAAATGGAAATCTCACGTTGCTATACTAAACAAAAATGAATTTGCTCTACAGGTTCTATCATCTTCATAAAATTGTCCATCCTTCCTTTTTACGAACATTATACTATGCATGGATACAATCTTCATTACAATATGGAATAACAACTTGGGCATGTGATTATAAAACCAACCTACTTCCTATCATAACCTCTCAAAATAGATTTTTTTAAACTTTTCAATTATTCGGTTTTGACTTCTGATGTTACCGTCAAAGACATCTTGGGTTTACGACACTTGGTTGTCTACAAATCGATATTGACACTTCAGAAAAATAAGAATTTATGCTCTCCTAAAAAATGCATTTTCTCTGAGGAGACCTGGTGAAATATTTGAAATCTCTTTACATAGAAAAGAGATATTTAAAAAACACTTCATATATTTAGCTCCCAAAATCCAAAATTTACAATGCCTTGCCATTCGAATTAACAAATATAGCTTCATATTCTAAATTTAAAAAGGATATATTTAGTTACGTTGCTGCTATCACTAACATTGAAGACTATTTTTAAATGTATATCACGGGAGTATATTTATGACCGCTTTATGTTTATGACTATTATTAATGTACATTATATATGTACATTTCGTTGATTAGTTGTCAGTACGGGCATAATTACCCCTTGACAACTCATATATATCGATTCACTTGCATATATGTTTAGATATATCGCATTTTACATCATATTGTATTGTGTTTTTGAATGAATTTGATTGAATAAAGTTTGGTTCCTTTAAAAAAAATCAAACGATTCAAATTTAGGATGAAATCGATTATGAATTTTATCTGATTTATTATTTATTTCAATATGCGATTTAGGATTTTATATTCGAATTAAGATTTAATATGTAATATAGGATTATATGCTTGATTTCCGATTGTATACGTAGATTGTGATCTCGCAACTGATTTTATACTTAGATTATATTTCATACTTAGATTATATTTCACAGTTATGGTTGTAATGTATATTTTGTAATGTATGCTTTTTTTTATGAATAAATTGCCAGAGATATCCAGTCCGTGAGGACAATGAACGATATTGCCATATGGCGATGTGGCCTGGGTATCTTTCGGTCTGACGGACCCTCCGTCCGTCTCAGAGGCGAGATTTTGTTCGGCACGTGCGAACCCTCGGGACCCTTCCCGTAATTACAATTGATATTCAAGGGGGCTTTCGATGCCTTTAACCATAAACTTCTAACAGATAAAATCCAGTCCCTACCTTCACCAGAATATAGAAAACATGCGAACACTAGTTCGACAGAAACATTAAAAATACATTTTATTACAATGAAGTGATATGCTAACTATGCTCTCTCTGTTATTTCGATTACAGTCAAACCCGTTTGTAACGGTCACGCTTATAGTGTTCCTGCTCAGTACGACTTATTTCTGTTGTCTCAACTCTAAGTATCCCGCTTATAAAGGGTTTTCAAAAAATCTGTCACAAAATCGTTACAGGCGGGGAAATGCTTTAAATGGGAAATCTTAGTGCGAATTATTGTGAGTTGGGAACACCAGAATAAGTCGTACTAAACGGGAAAACGTTATAAGCAGGATCGACTGTATATATATATAACTCTCATTAATATTTCCCATTTAAAGCGGTTCTCGCTTACAATGTTTTGCATGATAGTTTTTTGGAAAACGTTATAAGCGGGATCCACTGTGTTATTTAATATTTATGCATTTGCATATATATAATAGATAGATAGAACCGCTCACAACCCCGGACTGATGCAAAGCACCTTACTTCCGTTCCCTCAAAAGAGGCAGAGTTGTGTCGGAAAAGTTAGCAAAGATTTATAGTCGTGGCTCCCCGTGCCCCGTGCCCGCAAGTTTCGAATTACTCGCGTCGTTCTCCCCAGGAAGACAGCCATCAACCAATGCAACCTACAAGCCATCTGACAAAAATGGGTGACTGAATCCAATGACTAGGGAGAAAAATTGCACGTGCGCCCAGTGGCACATAAGGGCCGGAGACCACAGCCTGGGATTCCGAAAGAAATGTGGAAAAGACTTGTGGGCAAGAAAGAAGAGGAAGAAGCTGGCAAGTTGAAGTGGGAGAGCTTTGAGAATGATCAAAATACACAATACACAATGTATACAAATTACATATATACAGCGCCTCGACTGTGACGGGAAACGAAGAAACAAAGCCTCTGTCCACAGTGCTGAGCAGTTTTGCCTGTCCAATTGCAGAATATGCAATATACACACACACACAGAATTCACACAGAGCCTGCACTGCAACGGGAATAACCAAACAAAACCTCCGTTGACAGTGCTGGGCATTCACATTTGAATTACATGCATATATTATTTACTTTACAAAAATTTCCCTTTTTTATACTATTGGGAATGCACAAAAACATTACTCTATGAAGGTAGTATTGGGCACAAATATCACCATGAGCTCATACAAATATATATTCAAGGTTACAAATTACTATCATACTATAAAAGTGCGGCGGGAACAATCAAACACAGCCCCTGTTCACAGTGCTGGGTGGCAGCGATCACATTTGAATTACCCACACATATTTACATAATATATTTATATAATATACGCTAATTACATAATATAAATTTCCCTTTTTATAATAATTGTTGATACACATAAACATTACTATGTACGTCACATATTCACAACAAATGCCATAATGAGCTCATACAATATTCAAGGTTACTAAACCACCATTATACTATGAAATTGTATATACAAAAACATTCATAAATTATACAGGGTGTATTACTCAAATGTTATGGTTTAGGAGCCCAAGTACGCCCCTCTATATGGAACCCGCATCCGTTTCAGATTCCACTTCCGAATCACTAGTGGATTGTTCACTACTTCCAGTTATTATCAAAATAGTTTCTTTATAATTTATCAGATAGCCCAAGACTTGTTGTAGTTTCCTCGTTGCAGATCTTTGTAAAATAATTTTCCGTTTCCACAAGATCTCTCGTCCGTTCGGTGACGCCTGTAAATGGTATCCCTTTGTGTACTCACACTGTGTCACATAGTGTATCACGCTTCCCGGATGGCCGCATCTACACGTACTGGTCCGGCTGATTCCGAACCTCCGCATGTATTCACCGAATGGACCGTGTTCTGTGAGGAACATTACTATTTCTCGCGGCATGACTTCTTTCATTTTACCCACTTTTGGTATTACGTCGAAGACTTTTCTTCCAGTTGTGCATATTTGCCAATGGTGTTGCCATTTCTCTGACGCTTCTTGCAAGAGCAGATTTTTAATGTAGGATGCCGGTAATTTCATTAGGTGGTTTTCATGCTGATGTTTTGTAGCCTCTTTTGCGAATTTATCCGCCATTTCATTCCCCTCAATGCCTACATGAGCTTTCACCCATCGTATTGTAATCTTCCTTTGGTCCATTAGTGTTTTTCTAATGTCATGCACTAGGCTATAAGGGGATTCTACGTCTCGTATTGCTTGTATACATGACATGCTGTCTGTCTTTATAGTTGATTTTTCTGCACAATTTTTTGCATAACTGACCGCCATCCAGATTGCGTATAACTCTGCTTGAAATACAGTGTTGTTATTTAGCAATCGGCAGTTCCATTTGTCTGTTACTTCACCCATGTATATACTGATGTAGGCGGCCCCTACGCCATCCACGGTCTTTGAACCGTCTGTGAAAATAATTCGATTTGTTGATTCTTCTACATCTATGGTCAAGACCTGTGTCGGCAAAATATCTTTCGCCGTTTGATACGTCCATGGTGGATGTTTATGCTCTACATCTGTAGGAAGATATGTTACATTGTTTATATTAATCTCGCGCTTTAGCCTTAAATTTGCTTTCTGTACTTCGTTTTCCAAAAGTATATGTAGAGGAGGATTGTTAGTTAATACTTGTAACGCACTGTTTGGTGTTGTGGAATAGGCTCCAGTGATGAATAGCAGGAATTTCCTTTGAAGAGAGTCTACTTTTGTTCTTAGTTGTTGTTTGGGATCACCGAACCATGCGATAACACCATATGCTATAATGCGGATGGCGACAACTGGGCGTATTAATGCCCCATGCAGGACCAGCCATTCTTTTAAAATTTTGTAAACATTTCTGTGTTTTCGTGATCAGATAATTCACATGTTTGAACCATGTCAGGTTTCTATCAAACATTATTCCTAAATATCTGATGTTCATATTGTGTCTTATTGGATTGTTTCGCAGTCTAATGGTTGGTCTTCCCTTTTTGTGAGAAATCCATAAGTAATTGGATTTGGAGAATTCGATTTCTAATTTATTTTTTGTGAGCCATGTATCCAACAATACCATTGATGTTTTTGCGTGCTCGGTGACCTTGCGGATTGTTGAATCACCAATTACCATAGCAATATCATCCGCATACACTTGAATCTTTATATTTTCTGGCCAGTTTTTCGTAAGTAAATCATTTATGACAAGGTTCCACAGCATAGGCCCACTACAGGAACCTTGAGGGCACCCTTTTGTTTGAATTATAGTGGCCTCACCTTCATCCGTAAAAAGGGATATCTGTCTTTCTCTGATTGCATCAATCATTGTTCTTCTCACATTGTCCGGCATTGAGATGTTGAGAAGTTGCCTTACTATTGTTTTATGTGAAATGTTATTGAAAGCTCCCTTAATATCTATTGATATTAGGGCAGCATCTTGTTTTTGGCTCTTAAATGTTTGTATGCTGTCATGAATCTTTGATAGTGCTGTCTCCGTCGAGAACCCTTTTCTGAATCCATGTTGTTTATCGCTGATCCACTTCGTTTTCTCGATGTAATAGTTGATTCTTTGTGTCAGCAACTTTTCAAGAATTTTGCCCACTGTGTTTAGAAGAATTATTGGACGGTATGAACTGATATTGTTCGGATCTTTTCCTGGTTTTAGAAAAAGTATCAGTTGCCCTTTCTTGAATGCTGTAGGGAAAATATTGAAGCTGAGGCATTTATTGAAGAGAGTCGGGAAAAAGAACTCGTGGAAAGCATGTATACTTTTAATCAATGCGTTTGTTATTCCATCAGGACCGGGAGCTTTTTTCACATTTAGTTTATCAATTATTCTATTAATTTCTTGAATTGAGAAAGGTGGATCGTTTCTGGTATCAGTATTCTGCTTATTTCTTGACTGCATTACGGTATTTTCATTTTCCCCATTATTTTTGGGGAAAATTTCTTCTAAAATGTTTTGGGCAGCTTGCAAAGATGTTGTTGGATGATCAGGATTTACGAGGAATGTTTGGGGAAGAAATGAGCTTGTATTTGTGACGGTCTTGTATGCTTTCCCAAAAGGCTCCGTCGCTTTTTCACAAAATCTCATCCAGCCTTCTTTTTTTTGCCCTGTTGATTTTCTTTTTGTATAATGCAATTTCTTTTCGATATAATTGTTTTAGCCTTATTTGAGTGTCTGTATCATTTTCTCTTTCACACCTCCTCTTTAGTGCTCGCAGACGTTTCCTTTCTAACGTTAGTTCATCATTCCACCATGCGAGGTTTTGAATTGGTGAAGGTTTCACTTTTGGAAATGTCTGCTCACACATGTTAGTAATATATGTCATTAGTTCCTGGCATATTTGTTGGAGGGTTTTGTTGTCTTGACATTTCCTCAAATTGTATTGTATTGTTTCAATTACGCTTTTTGTTTTCAAGATAAAAACCTTTAGCTTCCTCGCTGTTATTTTATATCGTCTCTGTGGCTTTTGGCAAATAGTCACATTCGTTTGTATATAAATGTATTTATGTCCGCTGAGAGTCACTTTCGCGTCCACTTTCCAAGATGTATTCAGTAGTGTTGCATGCGAGTTCGTAATAGTCACATCCGGCCATCCTTTCCCATAATCCGTCTCGAAGGTGGGAGGAGAATTACTATGGTTGAGAAAATATAAATTGTTCCTATTAGAAAAATCAATGAGCTTATTTCCTCTAGTATCTGTTCTATGGTCTCCCCAGAGCGGGTGATGACTATTGAGGTCGCCGCACAACAATAAGTTCGCTTGTGTGGACAGTTTCAATAGTTGGTCCATTTCTTTAAGAACATTCTCAACACAATCTTTTGGTGAAGAGTACGCACTAGCTAATATTAGATCATGTTGAGGCTGTGAGATTCTAATCGATGTGATGTTGTTGCTCGTATGATATGTCATAGGGTGAATGTCTGGATTGAGCACCAGGATTGCCGCTTTTCCATTTCTGGACATCCATCTTTTCGGAAATCCGCGCAGTGGCTTCCCTGATATTCCTGGCTCCTGCAAGGCAATTATGTCAATCTTATCCTTGATTGCTGTATCTACAAGCAAGTTTATTGCCGCTCTAGTTCGATCTACATTTATTTGTAGTATTTTGAGATTGCCCATTGGAGATGGTGTCGTTGAAGAGCATTGAATTTGCTCTTGTCGACATAATCTTGGCTGTTTTTCCCGTCCGCTATTTTGACCTGTTATCCGGGAGTTGGCTATTGCGTCCTTGATGCTATCTTGAGGCATTGTATATCAAAAATGTAATATAAAAATAGTTATATATAATAAGCTACCTGACTTATATGTGTAGGAAAACGATGTGTTATCTTGTTATCAATTTTTCAAGTGTAACTTCAACTTGAAATTGTTCGCGACTGCCGAACTTATCACCTTTGCAGCCGACGAGTCTGTACATATCAAAGTGATTTGACCTCTATGTTCATCTATTCTAGCAGTAGCAATGAGCTCCTGTAGATTGCTGTATTTTAACTGTTCTTCTAAGTCATTCATAACTTGCTTGATGTCCTTTTGGTCAATAGCGTTTAATGTCAGTTTAGATTCATTGATATCGGCATACTTATGCACGGTATTACAAGCTCTTGAGGTTAGATTTCTCTGGTTAGCACAAGAGATTCCTGCATATGTAGTACGACTGCTTCGAATTTCACTATGATTCTTAAGATGACAACGATTGTAGAAAACCAAGCCGGATCCAAATCTGAATGCCGAAGAGGCCTCTCTCTTATAATTCTGTTCCTCGGATTCATAGACAATATCACCCAAGAGGTTTGGATTTTTCTGATACATTGCTGTTGTTTTATTATTGAAAGTACGTCCAAAGTTCTTGTTATTTGAAGTTTTAACCCCTGCATATGTTTGCGGTTGAGGTCGGTGCTGTTTAAAATCACCGGTCCCTGGGCACACAACATATATATACTGCCGGAGGCTTCGGTTGTTGAGTATAAATCTTTGGATGTTTTTACAGTCTTCTTTAGTGTAACAATCAACTGCCGTACCATTTCTAATATGTCTGATGTTGTGAATTTTTTTCTCAAATTTTTTGATAATAATTTGGTTGTTACTGTTACATTGATGTGGTTGAGCCAATCTGTTCTTGTATAACAGCACTGAATAGATTTGCCGATTCTTGTTTTTCCTCTGCTTCTTCCTGTAGCTGACTTCTTGGTAAGGATTTTCCGTATTGGAAGAGATCTCGTCAAGTATGAAATATGAAGATGAACTGTCATTCAATTCATCTACGTGATTTGATATTACAGAGTCCTTTTGTTGAGGAGGGGAAGGTATGGGAATTGATATCTGTGTGATTTTTTCAGAATTAGTCACAATGGGCAAATTCTTCTCTGCCGATTTTCTCGCAGTTCCATGTTGTTTTTCAAGGCATTGCCCTTGTGGTGATGGGGAGTCTGTTTGTGTCAAACCACTGAGTTCTTGTTTTATAGTCTCCTCAATCCATTCCACAATAGAATCTATCATAGAGTTGGTTTTTTCCAGTGACGCTGCAGGGAGGTTGTAATTATTGCTTAACCACTGTTCAAGTCTTGCCCGAGTTCCAACTCCAGAGATGTAGGTGTTGACAGCTTCAATACTAGTTGCAGTGTTAATTGATGTGGTTGCAGATGGAGATAATGTAACTTTCTCTGATTGTGGCAGATCATGCAATACTTCTGGAATGTTGGTGTTGACTGCAGCCTCTCTGTGGCGACATCTCTTTGTGGTTTTGGAGGTTGTTGTGCTCTGTTGCGCATCTCACCCATATTGCTAATCTGCTGTTGGAGAAGTTTCTCGATCTGTGGTTGAGCTGAGAGACGGTCTTGGTGCGACTGAGTAAAACAATGTGGTGTAGTCGAAGTGAGCGTTTGTTCCTGAGGAGAAGAAATTTCTGTTTGGCAGAAGTTGTCCCTAGTAGATTTGAGGATGTTGTCTGCCCAGATATTGATTGCATCAATTATTTTATTGCTTCTTTTGCGTTGTTTAGCGGGAATGCAGAACCCTACATTTCCTCTGGCTTTATCACTTGCATAGGAGTTCAAAATTTCCCGAAGCTCCTCCAGGAGTACGTGTACATTTGGTTGGAGTGTCTTATGTGCTGAAAAATCACTTGAGATTGAAGTAGTGGCACCCATCGTTTTTTGTGCATATACTTGTTGACCGTTGAGTTTGGATATGACTTCAGATGATGCTTGTTGAGAAGGTAAGGTTACAGAATTATTTTTACTCAAATTATCACTGGATTGCATTTCTGTTATCAAACTGGGCTTGAGGAGATCCTCAGAACCTCCTTGACCCCTAGATATGGCAAGGTTCTTGTCTTTTTCCTTAAGTCTTGATGAACTTCGTCTGACAGGTTTTTCAGCTGAGTTGGGTGTTTCTAACCGACGAGAAGTTTTTTTGGTATTCTTGATCTGAGAGCAAAGTTTGTCTTCATATTGAGTTGGTTTTTTCACTCTTATCTCAAGGTTCTCTTTTTTTCCCTTGGAGGTTTTTAAACTTTCTGTTTCTTGGGAAATGTTCATATTGGCAGCATTGTTCTCCTCACTCCTTTTCTTAACTTGAGACTTGACGTTTTGTTTACCAGACCTTTTCTTTTTTTTTCCACTCTTATAACTTTTGGAATTTTTATGTGAAGTGAGGTTCTGTATTTCTGCTGACTTCTCTTGTAAGAGAAAGTGGCTTTTATCAAGTTTCTCTTTCTTGAAGTCTAAAAAGTCAAGCATTGTCTGAAGTTCCTTGTCGTTCCCGGTGTAATCAATTCCCTCTGGTAGAGAATCCATATAACTGCCTTCATCCCATGATTCAACTGATGAGTCCATTATTTTCGAAGGAAAGTGATTGGGTTGTTGGACCGTCGATGTATTTAGTGAGAGAGAAGTTTCTTTCGAGTGAGATTCAGGGTCACAAGATATGTCAGTATTTAGTTTACCAAGCTGTTTGCGCCGACAAGAAGGTGGTGTGTTTGAAACACCCAACTGACTTTGGGAATCATTGTAATTGAGATCATCAGCAGAGAGGAGTGTCTTTGATTCACTGCCCTGTTCCTGTTTCCCGGAATTACACGCCATTTCTTCTACAGAGGAAGTCTGTAGATCATGTAGAGTGTTATTATTCAATACCATTGAGGGTTCAGTTTTCGTTTCCGTTGTTTCAAGATCTATGTTTTGTGTCTTTTCTGTCAATGGGATTTTCACTGCTACTTGACTTGTAAATGTAATCGGTTCATTAGAGGCATCAGTTGCTCGAAAAACTCTCCTCTGACATTCTGAATCTTCTATGCTGAACTTGAGCGAGTCTTGCTTTTCTAGTTGTTCATTATGCACAAATGAAGATGTTTTCTGTATGTTGAAAATACCCATTTTATGTTTCCATTTTATCAGCTCTGCTTTATTCGAAATTAATGTTTGTGAGTTGCAGGAATTCAGTTTGTAGACCACTTCTGACGTTGACGACGAAGATGAGAGGGAGCCAATCGATGAGTTTGACGACGAGATTGAGACATCTGAGTTTTCCGATGTTACTAAACGGGAGCTAATATTGAAGGTTTCATTGAAAGACCTGGCCAAATTTTTAAAGACTTGGTGAATTTTGGAGGCTTTCTTGTTCATTGGATGATCTCTCTGGTCTTTTTTCTTTTTATCCCGTTCATTGTGCTCGCTTCTCTCAAGATCTAGTATTGGATTTGACGTGTTCATGTCCGTATGGAATGGGTGATCTGTACAGTCTGGTTGATTTGAAGTTCCCATAAGGGTATCTTTTTTGTCCATGTTTGAATCAAAAGCTGGGATCCCTACAGGTGTCTTATTTGACTTATCCATAGTCAGTACAAAACTATTGACGGCACTACCAATTATGAAGAATATTAGCACATGAGAAACGTATGCGTGACCTGACTGAATGGTCACCAAATCAAACCCGTTCACAAAAATTAAAGTAAAATGTTCAAAAATGTAAATTCAGTACAAAACTATTAACACCATGAGAAACATATAAATATAAAAAACATAATAATAAACTTATAATACCAATTATGAAGAATATTAACACATGAGACACGTATGCGTGACCTGACTGAATGGTCACAAAATCAATCCGTTCACAAAAATTATAGTAAAATGTTCAAAAATGAAAATTCAGTCCAAAACTATTAACACCATTACCAATTATAACGAATAACCACACATGAGAAACATGTATGCGACCCGACTGAATGGTCGCCAAATGAAAATCGTTCACAAAAAATTATAGTAAAATGTTCAAAATGTTCAGAAATGAAAATTCAGCACAAAACTATTAACACCACTACGAATTATGAACACCAATGCATGAGAAACATGTGTGACCCGATTAAATGGTCACCAAATGAAATTCGTTCACAAAATATTATAGTATAATGTTCGTCAAAAAACTTTTACCATGGCAAAAGAAAATCAGTTAAAGAAACAATTCAGGACTTCAAACACCAAACATGACAAAATGCAGTGGAAAGTCCAAAAATCATTTACATGTATAATAAAACTTGTCACCTGGTTCAAAAATGGCGAGTCATACACACAACATTAGATTCTTTTTACAAAATCATATCTCACCACTTATAAGAGTTATGGCAACGATTAACAGGTTGAATTATAGCAAATGTTCTGGTTAATGATCTCTGCTATCAAGTTTCAAAAATCACTCACCCCTATCATGTCCAGACTGTCCTTAAATGTAGTTCACCTTCACCGCTTGAAAACCACTGAAGTTTATATCCGGAGTTTGTAATCATACCATTCACTTCGAACTACTTGGAATGTTTGAATGATCTTCATACCGACAAATCAAATGAAAAATTTACACCGATTGTCACTGAAAATTTCCAGTCATTGATAGCGGAAGATGGAAACCGTCGCCAGTTGATCGCGACTGCACCGATATAGCACGTGTGACATTAACAATATCCAAATTTTTTCCTACATCACACCACCACACAACTCCACATATGTGAACCCCCACTCCTACACTAAATAAACAATAGTTACGCATTTACTGCCTGCCATAACCTAATATTCACGTTTTAAAACAAAATTTTTAACGGAGCACGAAAATAAACAAACTGCCTCCATTGTGACTTGACTGGACCCGCTCCCATATATATAATAGGTGGTCTATTAAAAAAATCTTTGAGTTGAGCATAATGAATCGAAATGATAGATACCAAGTAGATACGTGCGATCTTCATGCTTAATGGATTCAGAATCGAAATTTTGTTAGTGTCTTATTAAAGATGGAATGAATAGTGATTTGGGCGAATTTATACAATAATTATACAATTTATTATTTAAATAAATATTGAAAAACTGGTAATTGAAAGATTTTTATTGCCCCAAGATACTGACAATCAAATTTAACGATGACGTATTATATTTCAATATTACTTACGGAGACAATTTTGTTTTCAACACTCGTTACCAATTTTACGTCGAATCAAGAAAATGTCTAAGCCATTATTTACTCCCAACTATATAATAATGCATCATAAAATTTACGACAGTTTTATTTTTTCTTATTTTTCCACTCTATTAACTGCAATGTAAGAAGTGTGACGACCATCCCTGGTCGTCCGTACGTATTTTGCATAGCTGTGCATAGTATAAAGATGAGAATATTGTCTCGAATTATTGTCAAGCTCTGCCGTCTACACTAACTTGTTAAGGCCTTGAACAAACACATAGTACTAATTTATCAGTTTTACAATTCATCATCCATCATTCATTAAAATATGTATTTTTAATGAATGATGAAGATATGTATTTGCAGTTGTCGTGTGAATTCCAATATTCGATTTAAGTGAGGAAAAGTATTAGAAATTGTCACTCTAAAGAGCAACTTTAACATCGTCTTTGTAGAGGAGAAGTTTCGGTTCCAGATGATGTTTATCATTTTGAGTTGGTTATCATTTTATCCGTTGCGCGGATTAAGTGGAGCCGATTGTTATTGAAGGACTTGCAGCAAGAAGGACGTAGCTCCATTTTGACACCTCAGAGTTGTCCACTTTCTTGTTTTAAAAATACATGTACCCTTTACCTCCGTCAACAGATTCAAGATTAACCCTTTAAGCGGCAATTAGAAACCATTAAACCCTCCTTCCAAATGCCATATCGTTCTTAATTAATTAGGCTTTCTTCAGATATTCAGCAGGTTCAAACCCTAGGAGTGATGGTATTATAAGAGGCGTTAAGGGAGACAAGATAACTCGTCACTACAACTTAAGGGGTGAAATTTCTTTTAAATTCTGTCAAGAACAAGCACGAGGGAACGCGCCCGTTCGTCCACTATACTTTACCATAACGAGTGAAAGTGATCTACACTGAATATGCAAAATAATTTATATATAATATATAAATTTGTTCAAATGTTGAAATTTACGAAACAAACTGATTTTTCGCACTTCTAATTAGTTTATTTTGTTTTATTCGGTAATAAAAAAAATTTTGACTAATTTTCCAATTTAAAATTTTATGAATAAAATTCAAGTGAACATTCTTGTAGCATAATAACAGTACATAGGTAGCGCGCACATATTATTATTGATGTTGATTTTACTGCCATCTAGTGTCATTGTGTTGATACATTTTCTCACAAAAGACGGAAAGGGAAAAAATATTGAATGTCTCGTATACAGTTTGATAATTCTAGCGATGACGATCGGTGAATAATACAAATTAAACGAAAAATATGTGTCGATATATCTAACGTTGATGCGTTTTATAGATTCGATAAGAAATTTTCACTAGCATTATTCTCTTGTGAATTTTAGACAAATCAAAACTGTTGTATTATGTGATATCTGCATATGCATATAACTATATTTAATCATATTACTGTGTTACCCGTATTTCTTTTCCATATTACTTACAGTCAGGGCTCAATTTGGGCGAAGTAGGCGGGTCTGGTGAGCCGGATCAGACGGGGTGCCAAAATGCATGCTTACCGCTTGTGACCAGGCATCTAGTTGCGGTGCTGTTTGTAAGTATAATTAATCCGAGTCTAATACAATACAAAAAACACTTAAAGATTATCAACCCATGTGTTATCCATTCGGCACAGAGTTAATGTTGAATCTATTCCTTAACCACTTGTCTGCTGGATTTTTTATTTTTTTCTGCACAGAAAATACCAGGTTTTTGTTTTTCATTCTATGTTCATATGTCTATGGCTAGAAATAATAGACAATTACAGAGAATCGTGCTGAAATTCTTAATTCACAAATCCTTAAATTTTGATTTACTTATTACCTTTTATTGAAATTAATTTTTTTAACTCTTATTTGAATATTTTTGCATTGTAATAAATATAACCTGGTTTTTAGATAGATTACGTGACTGAACTAGATTATGTATCTATGTAACTTGATTATAAGATAATGTGTATCTATAAGTATTTATCATTATATTGCTGTTGCATGAAGCCATATGGTTTGTGCAGATTTAGTTAAATGTTTAGTTAGACCACCGGATAACGAAATGGACTATGATTTGATCAAAAAAATCTTTCACGCAAAAAACCCGTGTATTGTGATGGGAGACTTCAATCTAATAAATTCTGGGGTTCCAGAATAAACACTAGATAAGGTAGAGTCTTCAAAGACTGCTGTGATAAATATGCAATCAGCGTTATTGGTTCAGGCTTACATAAGCATTATCCAAAGGTGATAAATCACAGACCAGATGTTCTGGACTTTGCAATCACCAGAAAATTTTATCATCAGATTACTTCAGAGGTGTTTTACAAACTAAATTCCGACCACCATCCAGTGAAATTGAATGTTGACCTTAGAATCAACTCATATAGAATGAAAATTAAAAGTATCAACTGGCAGAAATACCAACGTAATCTTCAAGAGCTTGAAATTCTTCAATATAATTTCAACGATATTCAGCAAGCAGACGAGGCCACAAAAGAATTAACGAAACAAATGCAAAGAGCCATAGACGAGGCAACAACGGAAAGAGAAAAGAATATGCAACGTTTAAAACTGCCAGAGGAAATAAAAGAGATTATAAGGGAAAAAAACAAATGGAGGAAAAATTTCAGCAAACGAGATTCCCGCCTTTCAAAACAATTTATAACAGAAAAACGGCTGAAGTCAGACAGACTATTAGAAAATATCTCAATGACAGATGGAGAGATTGGCTTCAAGAATCCAAAGCGGGGGATGGGTCCCTTTTTGACGTGTATAAAAGAATGAAAGCAAACCCGCAAATTTTACTACCAATTTATAATAGTCAGCATGAACTATTATATGAAGACCAAGCAAAAGCAGACGAATTTGCAAGAACTATCGAAAACCAATTTTCTCCAAATAACAATACACCACAAGGGCTCGTGAATGGGGAAGTGCAGAGATATTTCAAGAATATTCCAGCACATGATTCCAGTATCTTATATCACACAAACGTCAAGGAGCTGGAAGAAATAATCAAAAAAATTAAACCAAAGAAAGCAGCAGGATTTTACGGCTTAACTTCAAAGGCAATAAAAATGCTTAACCCAAACATGATCATCTCAATCGTTAACTTTTTCAATGGACTTCTTTGATAAAGCTTACTTTCCAGATTACTGGAAAAATGCAATTATAAAAGTTATACCGAAGTAAGGAAAACCAAAATAGTACTGCAATTCGCACAGACCCATCGCTCTTCTTCCACATCTGTCTAAATCATTCGAAACGGTATTTTCAGCAAGATTGATTAAATTTATAGAAGATCACAATCCTAGCCAGAGCCGATCAATTTGGTTTTAAAATAGGTCACAGCACAACAAATCAACTCGTGATGGTTGTGGAATGTCTTCAAGAAGCTAAAGTCTATGCAGTAGGAGCTTTTTTAGATTATAACAAGGCATTCGATTGCATTTGGCACGGGAAGCTCCTACTGAAGATGATCAACAGAGGTTATCCCTCGATAATCATAACATTTTTTGCGATCATACTTACTTTTCAGAACACTTCAGGTCAAAATAGGAGAAGCATGTTCTTGCAAAAAGTGCGTTAAGGCGGGAATCAATCAAGGATTAAACTTAGGACCTATATTACACAATATTTTTGTTGATGATTATCCACAGGTACCTAAGGGAATTTTATCTTTATATGCTGACGATGTCCTCATGATATGCACATATAGGATGGCTTCTAAGGCTCTTAGCAAGCTCCAGGAGCTGATGGAAGAAGTGGAATACTGGAATTTAGTAAATAGGGCCAAATTAAATGTTTCAAAATGTGTTTTTATGTGGCTGACAAATAAAGAGATTCCATAAAATTCTTACTTGTTTATTGAACATCAAGCGATTGACCCAAGCATAGTGATAAAGTACTTAGGAGTATACATAGGCACTCGCTTAAATTTCGAGTATCATGTCGAGCAAGTGATAAAAAAACTACAGACGGAAAGCCATCTAGTTTAGCACAAAGCTATCTTCAGCCGGCGCTTAAAAGTCTGATGGAGATCAGAAAATAGAATAAAGAATGATTACTCTGGGGGGTATTTTTTTTTATGAATTTTGAGGGGAGGGGTTGCCAATGCATTGCCACCGCTGAAAAGAAATAAAGTCGAATACAGTTATAACGAACTCCAAGAGACCACACAAATGATATACGTAAGGAAAAATAACCACGAAATTTAATTTTCTAAAACTACATAGCTGTATATCTTAAGAAACTGTAGTTGCATAAAATTACTGTTGTTTCAATCGCAAGGGTTCATATGCCGTTCCTTTCAATTTAACAGGAAAATGTAATTTTAAACATATTTAAGACGGTCTTAACGTCATTTGGTTTGCTGATTGGTTTCTATATTCAATCCAAGCAGATAGTGTATTGGGACTTCACCTCTAGGATTGACACCAAACCTTTAAAGTTTTTTTAATCGATACTGTAATGCTGCTTCCTATTAACTGCCCTACTACTGGCCTGCAGCATCCCAAATAATTTCAATGCAATTTTCCTATCCCGCAAGAACAATATTGTGGACATTAGAAAAAAATTCTAAAATGGCGTATGAGACTGCATTTAAATCCGTTTATTTGAGACTCACTGCGTCTGCTGATATCTCAGAAAAGTGCAATAAATTGTCACGTGTCTTCACTTTGAAATGTCCATAACCCTCTCAATGCGTCTCCTTGTGTCTGTCAACCTAAAATTTATGGTTTTTAGTATTTATAATACGCATGCAAAACCAATTCCGCGACACGTTTACACAATCTGCAAAAACTGCGTGAATTTGATAGTTGGAAATGATGTTTAAATGCCAAAGATTTGGAGTTCGAGTCAAAATGAAAATGTCAAATAATTAAAATTGTGCTTCGTATAAATGAAATATTTTAATATTGAAAGCTATACATAGAGATTAATCGTGACCGTAGTCAAACGTCTCATAAATGTGAAATTTTGTCATAAAACAGAGAGTGAGGCTCGAATCCCCTAGTGGAATTTCGAGGCATTTACGCACAACCGAGCCCCCTTTGGCCATATTTTTCTTTTTTTCTCCCCACCCTTTCTTCCTTTTGTTTCCTTCCTAAATTTGTAAAAGTATAAAGAACTGTTTTCAGATCAAATTGCCGAAGTTCAATTACGTTAGTGTACAAATGTGTTTTTTTTAGGGAGGGGGAACACAGTCAAACCGCATTATAATGAACTTCAAGAGAGACGGGTGAAATCACTTCGTAATAACGAAATTTCGTTACAAAGGAATTCCAGATTTTCATATTTGTTATGAAGGGTTCATTCGAAATTTCTTTCAACTGTGCATCTCTACCCGAGAAACAAACGCAGTTGTCTTTTGACACGAAGGATGAACTTGATTAAAATATTATTTAATACACATGATACATACTGTACAAATTCTCTAGCACATTCGAAAAAAGACTGCTTCCATTCGAGCCGAAAGCATCGTTTCAACTATATCTTGTACACTACAGACAGAGAGAGAGAAAAGCAAAAACAAAACACAGAGGGAGAGGGGTTTCGTTAATGACGTCACAATCGTCTGGGTCAAATCTGACACCACAAAATATATGAGAAAAACATCTTCTCTCTCCCACGCACATACACTCATACACTGATTCGCGACATCCTCCCACCTTGAGTTTATGCCAATCAAACTCAATATTCTCAGATCAAAATAAACATTATACTAATTGCATAAAATTTTCACAAAAATATTCAGATATATCACAATACTTACCAAAATAAATGATAAAGAGTTTTCTCGAAGCATAATGACATGAACTCTCAAAAAAATGTAAAAAATTCCGAATAGCATATTAAAATATCGAAATCATTAAAAAAAAAATCATCACAAAGTACGCAATAAAATTTAACTATAACTCAAACGTTCAGGAACAGTCACTTTTCTTCCGCTTTTTGTTCGCAAAACTGGATCCGGGGGCGATTGTTCTTCCAGTTTATGTTCGATCTCCATATGGTAAAGCCTCTGAATCGGTCTCAAAAGTTCACCAGTGTCCGTTTTCACTCGAACAAGTCTAGTGTGACCATCTTTCCCTGGAATCAGATCTATCACAATAGCCAAGGACCAGTATGAACGTTTTCTGTCACTTTCTACGAGAACAACATCACCAACAGAGAGAGACTTGACTTTTCCTCTACGGAACGTTTGTTGACGCAACTGTCCCAGATATTCTGAACGAAATCTTTGTCTTAGCAAATCTCGCAACTTCTGTCGGTATAAGGCTCTTTTATTCAACTCTTTGGTATTCACAGCATCCAGGTCCGCAACGCTTGATGATCGTATCTCCATCAGGAACATCGATGGTGTCAACGGTGCCAGATCTTCAACATCTTCTGTCACATACGTAAGAGGTCTGTCATTGACAACAGACTCACAATCACAGAGTGCTGTGATCAGCTCTTCGTAGGATAGAGATGCTCGTCCTAATACTCTTCTTAGGATGCGTTTTACCATTTGGATCAACCGCTCCCACCATCCTCCCCACCAAGCAGCAGTAGGAGGATTAAATTTCCAACTAATCCTTTGAATAGCCACTGCAGCAGAGATCTCATCCCAGTTAATGCTTGAGAATGCCTTATTCGCTCCAACGAAATTTGTTCCATTGTCCGAATAGATTGTGGATGGTCTTCCCCTCCTAGCAATGAAACGTCGCAAGCTTTGGAGAAAGGCTTCAGTTGATAGTGATGTCACAAGCTCTAAGTGTACAGCTCGGTACACCGCACATGTATATAACACGATCCATGATTTCTGGCCCTCTTTCAGATACAATGGACCGGCCAGATCAACTCCCACTATCTGAAATACTGCTGCGTCTTGCACTCTGTTTTCCGGCAAGGCTATAGGAACAGACTCTACTTTACGTGCATTGAACCTCTTACATGTCACACAACGTTGAACAACAAACCGAACCGTTTTCCTTGCTTTTATGATCCAATATTCTTCACGTAAACTGCTCATCAAGAGAGAAACTCCGGCATGTAGAAGTTCCTTACGTTTCCACGAAATCAGGGTATGTACAACTGGATGATCCGAAGGCAGAAGGACTGGATATCTCAAGTTTTTGGTGTCTTTTCTGTACATAACTGGCGTTTTTATTCTGATTATACCAAATTCATCAACGACTGGCCTCAATACTCGTATTTTTTCATCATCGAAACCCTTGAATGCTTCCTTCTGAATCAGTATAACAAGCATTCTTTCTGCGCGCTGTATTTCAAAACAGTTGATGTCCAACTCTTTCGAAACATCCAATTTTTTCAAATTATTGATGAACCTTAGGATCCAAGCCAGCATTCGTACTATTTTCAAGTACGATGAAAAATACCTGTAATACCAGTTATCTGGTTTCGAACTTTCATTATGTGCAATCAATACACCTTTTCGCTTTTCAGAATTGACAACTTCTTCATCTGGCAATTCGACAACCCGTTGCCAAGTAGACTCGGGCTCACTCAACCATGCTGGTCCCTCCCACCATCTTAGATTTAATAGATGTTCAACCGAACAACCTCTTGAGGGAAGGTCAGCAGGATTTTGTTTTCCAGCGATATGCCTCCATTCGTTTATATGAGTTAACTTTCTTATTTCAAGTACACGATTATAAACGAATACACCCCAGTGTACATCTCTTTGGATCCAACTTAAAGCAGTTGTCGAGTCACTCCAATAGTAAACCTTCAGTTCCGGTGTGTCCATGTCAGAAATAACGGTGCTGCCTAATCTCGCCCCAATACAACATGCTAAAAGTTCTAAGCGAGGAATTGTTATGCTCTTCAACGGAGCAACTCTGGTACGTGATTGAACGAAATTCACTGAAACACAGTCCGTTGTTTCGATTCTCAAAAAAATGCAAGTAGAATAAGCATATTTGCTTGCGTCACAAAATATGTGAATACTGACTTTCTTATCAGTAAATCGACCTAGATTCACCCATCTCGGTATACTAATAGTAGGAATCAATCGTATGCCTTTTACCCATTTCCAAAATTGTTTGGCCAAATGGTCGGGTAAATTTTCATCCCACTTCAACTCTAGTTTCCAGCACTCTTGTAAAATTAACTTAGGAAGCAAAGTGACCGGTGAAGTAAATCCAATGGGATCGAATACTCTATTTGCCAATGAAAGCAAAACTCGTTTCGTAGCTACAATTTTCTCTTCTTCCGGTAGCTCGACTCTGCAGGAAAGTAGGTCATTCTCTGAATCCCAGTTTAGGCCAAGAACTGGAACGGGATCCGTACTATGTGATGTAGTGATAATACCAAGAGAATGATTGGACCTCCAGTCTCTTAGATTGAATTTTGCGGATGAAAGAAGTAGTTGCGATTCTATTATAAACTTATTCGCATCATCAACTGAGTTCAGGCTGCACACACAGTTGTCTACGTAAAAAGATTCTTTCAGAGTTCTAGCTGTAGTGGATAGGCCATCAGGAGCCTTGTCAAGATGATGATTCAGTGTAGCAGCTAATAAGAAAGGACTGCAATTGACTCCGAACACTACACGCTTATGCCTGTACACAACTATCTGATCTTTATCCCTTTTCCACAAAAATCGCAAATAATCTCTATCTTTTTCTCTAACACTAATCTGTAGAAAAGCTTTTTCAATGTCAGAGGTTACTGCAATAGGAAATTTCCGGAAGCGATTCAATAACGTTGGAATTATCTCGATTAAATTTGGACCCTTACATAAGCAGTCGTTCAGTGAAGGAGACCCAGTAACGTGAGCTGATGCGTCAAAAACAGGTCTCACTTTTGTAGTCTCACTCGATTCCTTGAATACTGGTCTATGCGGGAGAAAATGAACCTGCATTTGTTTTTCGTCAGTCACCCTTTCGATAATTTGCTCTTTCAACCACGAATCAAAAACTTCCTGATAGATATCAGTTTTATTCGAAACAATTAGTTTCTTATAAGTAGTTGAAAGTCGTTTCTCTGCCAAGCCTTTGTTTGTGGGTAAATGCGAATTATCCAATATCCACGGCAATGCAACTTCATACCTTCCATCACAATCAACATTTAAGGTATTTTTGAAATATTGTATTGTCTGCTCATGGATTTCAGATGTTGTTTGTGACTCAACGGGATCAGTGATGCCTAAAGTGTCCAATCTCCATAATTCTGTACAGGAAGCATTGAGAAATAACGATGTTGTTAACAAAGCATGATTTGGAGTGTTTTTCTCAATTACTCTGGGCATTTTTCCCATTAGAGTCCATCCCAGATGGGTTTGTACAGCAACTGGACCACTTTTCAATGATTTAATATTTCCCGTTAGCAATTTACCAGCTATATCTGCACCTATAAGCAATTTGATATCGGGTTCAACGCGATATGATAGATTTTCCACGTCAGTGATATGAATACCACATTTGGTCAATTCACTGATCCATGGACCGTTTGATATACTCCTGATATCGGAACATATTTTTGTCTGATCTAAACAGAACATATTGCAACTCCATTGGTTGTTAAGACTCTTAACATGAACTTTGTATTTATGGTGTAATTTTTCTTTTGTCTCAACACCACCAAACAGTTTATGGACCAATTTAATCTCGTCACAACTGTCAAGTTTCAAAAAATCAATGACATCTTTTTTCAAATATGTTCTCTCGGACCCGGTATCAATGATGGCTCTAATAGATTTCTCTCGATCACCATGCTTTACTCTAACTATCAGAGTCTGCAATAAAACATCAGAATCGGTTGCTTGATTTGTCAGTACGTTATCTCCCTTCTCTAATTTAGTACTTTCTAATTCTACATTTTTAACCTCAGTGGGAAAGTCTCCTTGACACATTACTGACAAATGTCTTCTATTGCAATTAGAACATCTGACTTTGGCTCTACAGTTTCGCGAGATATGATTTCTCTTAAGGCATGCAAAACAAGCTCCCCTTTTCATAATCAAATTTCGCTTTTCATCGTATGATAGTGAGCTTGTCTTAAAACACTTATCTGACGAATGAAATTTACCACAAAATATACAAGATTCGTCAGTCTTTTTAAGCATGCGTTGTTTATCAATCTTATGATGGACCATTAAATCATTAGCTGTGGCAATACAAAGCTCTTCAGCGACGAGCTTGTTTGGTCTCTTGGTTTTTTCAAAGCCAAGTCCGGCATAAGCCAAAGCAACTCGCTCTTCCGATATCACTTCGTTTCTCAAAAATTCTAAGATAGAATCCAAGTCACTCTTACCTTCTATCTTTCCTCGCTCTCTTTCCCAAACTCTCAAGATATCCACAGGAAGGCATGATTCAACTAGTGGAAAAAGAATACTTGCAAATTTATCCTCAGTGACACCTAGAGTCTCTAATGATCGTAATTTTGTCTCCAGGCTGTCGTATAGATTTGCGAGCTTGAACTCCTTCCTGGAACCACTGTTGTTGCTCAAGACAAGATGAAGAAGATCGCGCACATAAACTTGGATTAGTGTATCCTCACGACCGAAGCGATTCTTCATTTGCGTAATAGCCTTTTCGTAGTTCTCCGCTGTCATTGGAAAACTGTTGATGACCTGCGAAGCTCGAGAATTCGGAACCATACACTGCGAGAGATAGTGAAACTTGTCTTCCGTAGCGATATCTGGATCTTCGTGAATTTTTTCAAACTGGCTCCAGAATCCAAGATATTCTCTGGCATCCCCAGAAAACTTTTTTAGTTCCAGTTTCGGAAGCTTGAACTTTCGCTTTGTTGTAAAAGCAGCTACACTAGTAGTCTACGCAGCGCTTTACTGAGATTTACGCCGATTTCCGCCGCTAGATGACGCCACCGGAAATGTTTTCTATTTTTCGCGCGTTTTTGACCGACTTCCTTTTTTAGCCGGATTTCGCACCTCTCGAACCAGACTACCTGTCGACCGTATTTATTTTCAAAATGGCGGTTGGTCTTATTTATTTGGAAAAAAACTATTTTAGTGTCTTATCGGGATTCGAACCCATGACAACCGATAAAGTATATCGTTCTCCAGGCTAGTGTGTTAACCACTGAACCAAACAGACTTACTAGACAAATGCCTTATGAAATAAGTATATAAAAATAATAAAACGTAGAACGTTTAAGGAAGTGTATTAAAAAACGTCGCTCCTAATTTTGATGTGCCTATGATCGACGATTGTCCACGGAGTAATTGGTGAAAAGGGCGAATATTGTGAACCGTATCTACTGTTTTTCAATTATATTCCATGAACCTTTTTTTTTTTTAAATGAGTTTCAAAAAATTTTCTCAAGATGGTCGATCACGTGACCCACGTTGATGCCGATACTAGATGGCGCCACCGGAAATGTTTTCGCGCGTTTTTGACCGACTTCCTTTTTTAGCCGGATTTTGAACCAGATTACCTGTCGACCCTGTTTATGTCACTGTCGAGACGTTATATTGACCAAGGGATGTTGTCTGCGGTTATCAACTAATTTCCGTTCTCACGGGGTTCTTCCCGATAATTACTATACGCTCATTGCAGTTCAAATCCAAAGTAAAACTAAAAGGGGCGGGGCCTTACTCGTCCAATTGCGAGGGTTCCTTGATTCCACTCAGTGCGACCCCGTTTCTTTGAAACCTTGTTCGTAGTCTGTGCTTCTCATCATTTCTGCTCGTGTTCTGTAGTTGATAAGATGGATCTGAACGTGGACTACAAGGCTCAAATTCTGAAATCTCCGAAAAAAATCTTAGATACATTAGAAAAAGAAGTCGAGTATTTGCCACCAGAACTTTCCAAAGTCGTCGTCTGTGGGAAAGAGCACCCAATACCACGACAGCATGCCGCTTATGGCGATAGCGGACTTACGTATTCTTTTAGTGGTCTCAGATTGACAGCCAAGCCTTGGTTGCCAGTTCTCCAAGAGGTGAGAGACGTTATACAAACAGCTACGGGATGCCTATTCAATTTCGTCCTCATCAACCGCTATGCTGACGGGACTCGTCGAATCGGGAATCATCGAGACGATGAATCTGACCTGGAGGCTGATTATCCGATAGCAACGGTATCACTTGGAGCTGAAAGAAAGATGATGTTCACCCGTAAAGGTTTTGACCCCGTTGCGTACACTCTTCAGGACAACTCCCTACTAACAATGAAAGCTCCAACGAATCGATTCTGGGCACACGGGATTCCTGCCGCCCCCGAGGTAAAGGAAGCAAGAGTCAGCCTGACGTTCCGTAAGATGTGCAACGGTCCTGATGTTTCACCATCACCGATGAAAAAGTTAAAGACAAATGTGAAGGTAAGCGAATTTTCAAACTTTTCAATTTCATAATGATGTTTTATTTCTGAGCTTTTCATTTGATGAGATTTACTCATATCCCCTTTTTATATCTATTATTATAGGATGACGGTGCTTTTTCACCATCCGATGTGCCTCAGCATCATTATGAAGTGGGTAATGCGATGTACGTAAAGGTGTGCAATTTTAGAAGTGATGTATATTGCCATTTGAGAAGATACGCTCTATATGGACAAAAATATTACCCTACGAAAGATGGTATCACTCTCACGAAAGAGGACTTTATGGAATTATGTGACAGCGATGACGTGATCCGCCGGTCTCTAGCATACGACAAGGGTGAGTACGAAAATTCAATTAACGATCACGTAAAAGTGCGCGTTCGCGGTAAGACTGTTTTCATAGAGAAAGTCAAGGGTGTCTCCACATGTTTTGTGTTGTCTGAAGATCAGTGGAACAATTTAATTTTTACTGAAAATAACGTACTTTCTAGTATAACCCTGCTAGTGCATAATGACGGCGATTTATTATCGGTATATGACCCCCCTCATCAAAGTTTAGAACTTGGAGAAGACCAGATTTCTATTCTCCACCAATTTGTGAAAGATGTGTTCTGTGATTTTGTTTTTCGTATTTTATTCGGAAACGTTGATTGGAATGATTTTGAATTCACCCTCGGTGCTTCAACGAAAGACTTTTACCGTGCACTTATATACATGAACTTGGACGATTTCGCTTCCAAACTCAAGGACGCTATCATATCAAACAATGATCAAAATGAAATTATTGAATTTTCTGGTGACATACGTGTCGCAGACTACATCGATCTAGAATTTTTCAAGTCGATTCGTATTTCAGATTTGATTAAGGAGGCTGAACGACGATTTATGCAAACACCCTATTCCCTCATGTATAACCTTTATTAGCCTTTTATCGATCTTTATTCATTGTATAATCATTATTTATCTCATTTAATAAATGTTTTCTTATTTTCAATTGGTTGTGTTTCATTTGTGTACTGTTTTTAAATAACCAACGCTAGACAATTTTTTTTTTAGACTAAATACTTTATTTCTTGAATAATAATCGTACAGCAAAATTTTTCTTTACATATTGATAAACAGCAAAATCATTTCCTTTTCTGTTTAGTTTCTTAACAATACTTTCTAAAGCTACATTTCTACTTCTCTGTATAACAAAGAACACAGCGTATTGTCCACATACATTGGAGGTAGGTGATTGTAGAGGAGTCGAGTTCCATAAAATGTTTTTATATCTTCTTGTAAATGATGCAATTTCTTTTCCGTAAGTCTCTGGCTTCTGTCCGTATGAATCGAAAAATTCCAAGGTGTGCTTGTCCGGAATGTTGATTGCCATCCAGTGCGAACCAGGTTCTGTGTGCTTATCCGCGTTCACAACTAAAGACGCCGGATAGGTTTGAATATGCACAGGTAGCATGTCACATGGAAACACATCGATGAAGTATGGTGTTTCGCGTTCTAAAATTGTTTTTATTTGAGATGAGTACATATTTAACTGCTGAAATCGTAGAGGATGTTTCGTGTCTGATTTATTTCTATGACGTTGTCGAACTCCAAGTAGACAATGACTGAAACTGGTTGGACGAGCGGAGCTTTAAACTTTGTTTCCAGTCGTAGGTTGCCGTGTCTGATCAGATTGAAATGATCGCCTTGGCAGAGATCGGCGCTCAGATCAAAGGCGTAAATAGCGTATCCCAATGGAAACTCACTTCTAGAGATATCTATACCCCTGTCTTGACATGCTTTTTCAGTCCCTAAAAACAAACTATGATACGCTCTGACATATAATCCTTGATCATATTGGGGCTCTAGAGGCTTGAAAGGAACTGGCTGTCCGTCGGTATACGTGGCTATGAAGTTAAGGTCGTAATGTTTAAACTCGAACGGCGATTTGCTATACGATCCCGAAAAAGCGTTGTTGTCTATTATTCCGACTACTACCCTTTTGGGTAGTTGTCCAACGACGACACTGTCTTGAACCCACGACATGCTTCCCTGATGTAGCGAGTAAACTTTACACACTACTCTGTCTATCGGATACTTGGCTGAAGTATGACTTAGAGCTTTCGCATGTCCTACAAGCACACCAGGAGAGACCTTGACGTGCCTTATGTATAAACATGCGTCACGGAGAACAACTCTGAAGTTTGCACTTTTGTCTGGCGAAAGCAGACAGAATTCTGACTTGCTACGAATCATCTTTATTCTTAGAGAAACGAGATTCAGCAAGAGTCGCTGTTGACAAAATATGTCCCCGTGAATCGAACCAATCATGTCGACGGTCTTACTTTCTTCGATGAACGCCGCTCGCTGTATTAAACCCTCATTGGGGTCCTTTGACGTAGGGTCCACGTCACTCATTTTTCCGGCAGTGTCTTTATAAAAGAGTTCAGTTGTCAGTTGGCTGGTTTTGCTTTCGTTACCGTGGTTCAAGAGTTTTTCTATCATAGCTCGGTAGGGGTACGTGTTACTGGAAGATGATATCAGACGGTCATTCAGAGAAACATCAACCTGGCAAAACATGGATTGCAAGAAAAGGTTCACGGGTGCGACTTTACTCTCTTTATCTAGAAAAGACCCATCACCTTTCACGACCTTAGCTTTCACGTGAATTAACGTTTGAGAGAGATCCAGATACTCGTCACCACTTCCTCCAATGTTAAATTCCAGAGGGCCTCCATCGGAGACGTTTGAAAGCGGGTAATAGGTGACCCATTTTCCGCTTTCTATGGTAGTTTGTGTTCCGGGTAGAGTGAAAAGGTTGAGTTCAGATTTTGCCAGCTGAGGAGAATCCTTCAAGAGAAAAGCCATCACGGATCGAAAATATCGTGTGTGTTCCCGCTGGGTCGTTTGGCTAAAATGATGCGTTTCGCCTTCTTGCGTTTCCTTTTATGTCCCGCTCCAAACATGGACCGAGTTTTGGCCACTGCTTTTTCTGTCAGTATCTTTCCAGCTTCACCCATTCGTCTTTTCGCTGCTCTTTTAACGTTTTCACCTTTCATTACGTCATCAACTATATCAGCGCCAGAGCGCAAAATCTGTCTACCAACAGTTTTAGCACTCTTTTTAAGAAAAGGTAAGGCTACTCTAAAAAGACTTCCGAATATACTACCTAGTCCATATCCTCTCTGCATTACAACGCCCGAATAATACGGCAGGCCTTGTCCGGCTTGTTGGACATAGTAGTCCTCAAACTGTTTAGTGCAACAATGATAGGGAACCTTCATCTTTCGTATCTAGTTCGTAAATGATAATAGGTCGATAAGACCGGTGTTTTTATAAGAGTTGTCTCATGCGGAAGTGAAGAATCAGAATCGATTTTCCTCTACTGAAAGGTATGTGATTTCCCGAACTGTCTCGAATTTCTATCTCTATAGTCTGGAATTCTTTTCGAGCAATAGGGAGATAGTGAGGTCTATCATAATGAGAGCTTATAACCTCGTTATCTTTTCCTTTCACGCGATCGACTCTCAGTAGTGGAGCTTGCACATCTCCCACAACCTGAGGCTGCACGATATCTGAATAGACGTACAAAACTGGAAAAAACACGTTTGTGTCAGCAACGTAAGGACTTTCAGTAGTTTCTTCGATCAGCGTTGGCTCGAATCCCAGTAGCTCAGCAATGCCAGTTTTTAACAGAAGTTTTGCCCCATCTTTTAGTGTTATTTTCACTTTCCTGGTGTTTTCATTGTAATTGAACAATATTTTGTTTCTTAAAGCTGGTATCTTCAAGCCGTTCAAGAGATCTGGAACTGTCTCGTAATATCCGACTGGTACGTTTCTTCCCTGCAATTTATCATCACCAAGATCGAACCCGAACAGATTATTTTTTTCGGTTATGTTGTACCACGTGTGAGAATAAACAATCTCCGAAAGCGCACACTCCCATTCGCCAGTCAAACTTATTGGAAATGGCAATCTTGTGACAAAATGAGATATAGTATTTTCAGGATAGTATGACCCTGAACTGTCGCTGGGAAGTGTTACATAGAACGACATCTTGTTGAATGACCGATAATTGTGTGAACACTGTCACTTATATGCGCTTGAGATGACTCACCCATACGTTGAACTTGCTGTCGTAGCCTTTAAATTTTACGTAATACTCCATTCTACCTCTTACCTTGCGTCTCTTTAGAATTTTTTCTACTTGGTAATACTCGCTCCGCTTCACTTTCTGCAATTCAGATTCGTAAAAAGTACCATGGACATTCTCGCCACCAGAGTCGGCTATCCTGTACACAGGAGGAAAGCGCTCGAGTCTCTCTTTAATAGTGAAAATTTCACGAGTCCAGTTATGTTCATATCCTTTCTCGAAAACCATTTTTGCGCGACTTATGCGGACCGTATCTCCGATGTCAAACTTGAACTTTGTCTTCACGGGTTTTAAGATATCCTTATACAGTTCATTCCAAACGACCGATTGATTCTCTTCGGTAACAAGAACGGGTTTAGTCTTTATACTGCGGTGCCATGTGTTGTTGTAACTATGCATTAGTTCGCTTAACACGTCTATGTATTTGTGCGTATTTTTATGTGTGAAATATTTGAAAATTTTTTGTTTAAGAGTTCTGTTGAACCTCTCGACAACTGAGGCTTTTTTCTCGCTTTCTGTTGAAAAATGCATGACATTCATCGATTTTAGATAAGTTTGTAGAGTTTTATTTTTGAACTCTGTACCTTTATCAGTCTGCAAATACTTGCATACGCGGCCTCTGAAAATTTTTCTGAACGCTTCGGTAACTTCTTTTCCAGTTTTATCTTTCAACGGTATGGCCCAAGCGAACTTTGATAAAACATCGATGCAGGTAAGTATGTATTTGATACCTTTGTTTTCCTTCTTCAGGGCCTGCATGTCTACCAAATCGGCTTGAAATTGTTCGTTTATACCACCCACTATCACCCGATTTCTCTTAAAATTCTTTCTGGATGGTTTGTGCAATGTATATGCTTCGTTACCCTGCAATAATTCTTTGACATCTTTCAAAGTTACGTTTTTTCCGGTTTCTCTAAGACGCCTGTGAAACGCGTTGATTCCGCCAAAACTGGCCGGTTCGGAGGGACTTGTATATTTGTCCATATTTTTTCAAAATCGGATATTCTCTTCCTAAACCTTATCGCATCCTCGACCCAAAACCCTCTTCTATCCTCCCCTCCAACTACGAATATTGATACGTTATCGCTAAAACACACCTGTTTCTTAGCTCTGTTCATTAGCAAATGAGAGTATAATTATATCGTGTAAGAATATATACTAGAAAAAAGAACACAGGTTTTTAAATTTTCACATTCTTTATTGCTTCTAAAAAAAGTTACAGGCATAACCATTGAGGAGACATTATTTGTTCAACGGAATTTTTAAATGCTTCGTTTCCTCTAGGTACTTTTCCAAATTTCTTCTTTCTCAGATTATGTCTTATGAGTTCCACGATATTGGTTCCCGGGACCACAACGCCATCTTGAACAAGTTCGCCGTCCTCATTCCAAAACAGCTGTCTGTTGTTCACTTTCATGGTGTCAACCAGTTCTCTAGCTCTTTTCTTGTGACTCGGAGCGGCTTTTCGTATGATCATGTTCTCGAAATCGGGTCTTATATCATCTTCTTTCTTTTCCCCTAAAATTTCAGTATTCGCATTTTCTGTGAGCGCTAGGTACCTTTGCAATACCTGCAAATACTGTTTCGCTTTTTCATCGTCTTTCAGACCTTTTCTCTTGAGGACAATGTTGATATCACCATCTAACTTGCTTAGCTGTTGTTCAATAGCGTTCAAATGTCTATCTGCCGGAACGATGACGTATTTTTTAGCGTGCTCCATTTATGAGGGAGGAGATAACGGATATTGCGGATGGTAAAAGTAGACTGAGAAAACCGTCACCTCTCTGGACTAAAATACGCCGTTTTTTATATAGTGGGAGATTCTTCTTGGACAAATTTCTCAGACTCCTCTTATGACGACTGAGTTTCGCTTTCTGAGATTTCGTGACGGGAACGTTGCCTTTTAAGACGTTAAGACACACTTCACATAGACCCCGTATGACACTGTTGCTACTTTTCTTTATCAGATCAGTACGCTTCTTGCCTCTACAACAGGTGAGCTCTTTAAGAGTCTCTAAATTTCGTTGTGCATACCTCGACATCTTGATCGTCACTGACAGTCGAAACCTCTTTCTCGTATATACATACCGTATTTGACGGCCTTGATCAGTGCGCAATGGGGAAAATTAAAGCCGTGTTTGAAACAGCGGACTTTGGGATTTGGTAAAGAGGGGGATGTAGGATAGCCAATGAGATCGTGGCAGATCTTCCCCGTCATCTGCCCAATGAATTTGCATTTTTCAAGTCCTTTGCAATAAATTTCAGAATACGAATCCGACAACAATGAGAGAATTTCTGAACATTTTTCATAAGGCATGTTGCCGCTCTCCCATGAAATGTGGTGTAGATTAGACATCACCCACGTAGCAGACGCCCTTTCTTTACCACTCAGTTCGAACCAATCATAAGGTGGTTGAAAAGTATAAGTCCCGTAACTACTGCCATCTAACGAAAAGTAGGCCAGTTCTTTAACTATAAATCCTCTCGAAGTACATTGGAAACCTTCAAAGTCTATGACAAGACCCCCTTCCATGATGTGACCTCTTCGACTGCTTGACACGAAATGAATTTATCTGGGTTGGTAAGCGTAATATGTATCATTTTGGAAAAAACCGGTTCTCAGACGTAATTGTTCTTCCGTGTTCGGTTTCAAGTCTATCAATAGGTATCCATAAGCGGGTTTACAGGCATCGTTAAAAACCTCTTGAAAAAATGTCTGTCTACCCGGATACATCTGCCTAGCTAAATGTTGAACTTGGCTTCTATCTCGCGGATTTTTGAACAATACGAGATAATGCGCATTCAAAGATATTTCTCGCATCTGACTGCCTTTATGAAAGAAATTTTGAACGATGAATATCACGGAAAGGTTTCTGTGATGGCTTCCGCGAATAAACAAATTAGTTAATCGCTTGTCGTTGCCTAGCTCCGACATCAGGTCATCGATAACAAATAACGTTCGCGAACCTATGTAAGATTCGTAATCTGTAGGTAAACCTTCTACGAATGTGACACCTGAAATCTGTTCATAAAACGATTGATAAATACCATAGAACCAGACAATTTCCGTAGGAAATGGATCAATCATTTTTTCGGCTATGAGTCTCGAAACAAACCGAGTTTTTCCCGAAGAAGTCGGTCCAGACACTATACATCCAAAAGGATGTTTAAGCTGTAGCTCCTCCATCGCAAATGACAGTTAATTCTGTTTGCATAACATTAAATACCAAAAAACACACAAGAACGAGAGAAAAAAATCTATAACATAAATAATTTATTCATGAAATAGGCGTATTTACATAAGAGACTTTGCGGTAAGAAGCATGTTCTGACGTGAAAAAAAAAAATTAATACCCATAAGGCAGCGTCGTGAAATCGGGCAGAAGAACCCTCTTGTCGTATACAAGACCGTATTTTTTCTCCTCTCGTCTGGTCAGTATCCGCCTTCTCTTAGCCTCCCTCACTATCTTGTGAGTATCGACGATAGCGATCTTCGTTGCAAAATCCATGGACTGGACCAGGGCCTTCATCGTGTCGTAGTTGAGCTCTAGCGAGTTTTTGAAGTTGAGTGTGAAGCCCCGAATTTTACAGAATGTCCTGCCATCTGACCTCCTATAGGCATAATTCTTGGCTCCACCTGAAAATAAGCATTTTTAAAAAACAAATAAGAATCTTGAAGAGAAACGTCTCAATCTGTGGAATTAAAGAATGAAGTAAAGTTTGATAACGGGAATGAGAAAAATACCTGACACAAACTCCGTAATGTGATGACCATCGAGCTCATCTGTGAATTGGCCCAAGAAGTCGCCCAG
This sequence comes from Pholcus phalangioides, assembly GCF_987345545.1. NCBI lineage: Eukaryota > Metazoa > Arthropoda > Arachnida > Araneae > Pholcidae > Pholcus > Pholcus phalangioides. Next base: position 9,801,988 of record NW_028301617.1, on the reverse strand, counting down.
TGGTGGATCGTTGGTCCCATTGCTAGCATAGATGATTCTGAAATTTAAAAAAACCAATAAGTCAAGTGATAAAACATTGAAAAATTAAATTAAACAAAAATTTTCTGCGAACTTACGAGTCGGTGTCAAAATAGAGCAAGGCATCGCCTAGCTTCTCCATCTCGGAGTACAATTTTAAGCGGGCCCATGTTGTCGTGAAGGCAGCCAAAAAGACATTTGTCCGGTCGGTCTGTGGTATGAAATCCGACTTGTGTCGCCATTCTATTGCAGCTATGTTATCACTGGGGAGATACAAATCCTTGACCTGAAAAAAAATAAATTGTTTTTTAGTTTGATGAAATCAAATATCTTAAAAAATATTATTAAAAAAAAAAAAATACCTCAATAGAAGGATCGTTCATCATTTTGTGAAAATCGGCTGTTTTTGTCACGTACGACAGTTGCGTCTTGTTTTCTTGCATTCCCCAGCGACCCCAGAAGCTGAAAAAAAAAGAAATGATTATTTCATCATAAAAAAAAACATGGTTTTCAAAAATTTTCAATCGTTAAAAATGATAATTACCTATTCAGACAAAGTTTCGCCACTTGACGTCGACCTGGATTGACTTGGATATTTCCAGGCTCCAATTTTATGCCTTCAATTTGCTGATACTGCTTCACGTACGAGTCTTTGTCATTATTCGTGACGCAGTTAGTCGGCCATCCAGAGGATTCCTGTTTGATTTTGAGGAAGGCGTTGATGTAGGGGGCGAATAGACCCTCTCTAGATTCAGCGAAATGATAAACCTAGAGAAAACAATCCTAATTAAAAACAAAAATAATCGTAGAAAACATCAAAAATAATTATGGGTTAGAAAAAAAAATACCTCGTATATCTTTTTCACCACATATCCTTTTTCAACGGCTTTCTTGAGCTCTTCAGTAACCCAAGTACCCGTGATACATCTTTCCTCGTCGTTGTGTTGGCATTCTTTGATGCGTGTTTCCACACACGAACGACACAGGGGAAAGGTTAATTTTCCACCGGATCTATAAAAAATGAAATATTTTATGATAAAAATAATAAAAAACTTTATGAAAAAAATATGTTAGATTGTGAATACGTGAAGATCACTTTATAAGAAATTATAATAATACCTGTAAGGGAGAACGGGCAGATATAATGCTCTTGGTGGCAGAACTTTGCATTTAATGATGCCAAAATACGTTTCTAACTCTCCAAAGTTCTCGGTGATGACTTTGGGATGTCCAACCGGATATCTGAAATAAGAAAAAACTTGTAAAAAAAGTAAAAAAGCCATATTTGTTAAGTTATATAGATTTTGAAGCACTAACTTGCAGTATTTATTGACCCACGGGTACAAAGACGTGAAGTCGATATATTTTGCAGTGCCTTGATAGAAAAGTTTGGTGGCATTAGTTCTTCCGCCATAGAATGAATCCCGTGGGTTAAGCCTATCAATATAGTGGAAGTCCACCAGGAAGCATTTGAGAGCTTGATCCGTTTTCTTCAGGGCGTTAAAGTCATGCTCCCACATGACTTCGAGATTGTATCCGCCTTGACGGATCTTTTGTTCTTGCTCCTGTGTCTTCCTGTGGAGCTCCCACATGTAGGTCTGGGTGCTGGGGTTCACCATGTCTTTCTCGAAGCACTGTGGACACCCGTGCCAATAACATCCTGAAAAAAAGAAACAAAGCATATATAAATAAAATGAAGCATATGTAGTAAAGCAAACAAAGTAATAAAATTAATTAATATTACTTACCGTGAAATAAAAACACGGTGTTTGTTTCCTCACAAAACCCGTCCACGCTGAGACCAAGCACTCTCTTTTCACCCATCCCGTTTCTGGAATGTTGAATGTTCAGTCCTAGGTATGACAGCCATTCAATACTTAGGCGACTGCTATTGGTATTGTTGACGTAACCGTTGGCAGGCACCATACCAATGACACCATCGTCGATGTATTTCGACCTGTAGGTCGCCATACAGGCCGAGGCTATGGTGAGGTACTGGAATGGGTCGACGCCGGTTAATCCCAAGAACTCATCTCGAAACTGCAAGCAGCATCGACGAAGAATATCGACGTCTGACCTAAAAAATGTTAATCATAGTGTAGAAATGTTAAAAGAATGGAAAAATAATCGGAACGAATAAAACAATGAATATGGAGGAGAAAACAACTTACTTGCAGTATTCGTACATTTCGTGTTTAAACACGAATTTTCCGCTCTTTCTTCCATCGTACCACTTGTCGAATTTCGCCTTCGTTTCGACGGTGAAAGCTTCCGGATTAAAGAAGTTCATGGAAGGGAGGGGTCCATTGTAGTCTTGGTTTTCAGGTCGGTTGAAGAGATGAGGAAAAAAACCCTTCTTCAATTCTTCCAAACCGAATGTTTTCGGCAGTTTGGACAGAGCCATCGGGAGAAAGTTAAGGCTGTCGATAACCCGGATGTTGAGAGTATCCAGCCGCAAAGCCATTATTTTGGATCCACACGGCACCACAGAAGGCTTTATTCCTTGCTCTAGGAGATATCTGTAAAGAAAAAAATAACACATGTGTTATAAAATTACAAAATGCATGCATAATAAAAATAAGACAGTAACACGCTATTTTTTTTCAAAAAAAAAACTTACTTGAGTAGGAATTGGCCATCGAACCCCTTCATGTTGTGTGCGATGGCGGTGTATCCCTTATGTTCTTTGCGGAAGAGCCAGGCGCAGAATTCGTTGAGGACATTATACCCTCGAAAGACGAATTCAGTTCCGTCCGAGTACTGCGCAACTGCAAAGTTGATCACGTGCTCGCCTGAAGATTGATCCGTCTCGAAATCGAAGAAAACGAGCTTGTCGGAAGGGGTCTTCACCTTCTTCTTCTTGAGGGAGCAGAGATGATGTTCATCTTGATGAAAATTTTTGCAGTTGCTGCAATACTTTTCCCCGCAGACGTGTTTGTCTCGAGGTCGCTCTTTCGTTACGAGAAATTTCTTGCATGTCAGACACTCGTAGAATTGCTGGCAGTACGTGCTGTTCTTGCCTCCAAGACTCTTATGCCTTGCAAAACATTCAGCCGATCGACATGTCCTGTGACAGTCATCGCAGCGTTGGGGAATGACAAGAGTGCATGAATCGTCAAAGCAGGTGTTACATCGGACTGCGCATTTATGATACTGGACATGGTCGTAGGCCTTGTCGCAGTCCACACAGTAGAAATTAGTGCCGTGGAATCCTTTAGGAGATGTAATGAGGTCGTAGTGTCCATTGTGAAGTAACAAAAATATTTTCTTGTCTTTCTTAGCCGTCTTGAACACAACCTTCATTAAAAAAAAAAAAACATAAGTACAAAATTATAAAAAGAATATTCAAAATTGAATATATAACATTCATATATATAACGCTCATTAAATAGTATTTTTAGTAATAAAAATTACCCGATAAAATTCTTCCGAAGACTTGACGAATATTTGAACGTCTAGAACCTCGGCAAACTTTGTGATAGCATCGAATCCACAAAGGCCCTCGGGAACCCCAGTCACTCGATGTAATGCCAAAGCCATATCTTTTTGCAGATTTATCCGCCCATCTTTTACCATTGAGAGCCTCGGATGCTTTTCAAGGATGGCGTGTCCAACAACTATGGCACGACTACAACACAGTCCATCCTCAGGTATACGTGTAACTGACTTCTTTGTCAGCCGGTCAGTCGATATGTTGACAATTTTGCATCTGCCACCTCCTCGCTGTAATCTGACAGTGATGATGTCAAACCTGAGAGATGGGTCGTCCAGGGGTATGGCGTTCTTGCTCTGTAGAACCTTCATTATCACAGCCAGGAGTGATTCTATGGTGAGTGAGGACACAGGAACAAGAGATGTCGAAATGGGCCTGTCGAAATTATCGGATGTCATGACAATCCTGAAAAAAGAAGAAAATAATAAATTATTCAAAAAAAAATTATTCAAATCACTCTGAATATCCAATAAATATTTACCGAATGCGGTCTTCGGGGTGCAGCCCATTGGTCGTCGCGTCTATCAACTGCCTCAACATTGATCTCAAGAAAGCCATGGCAGCTATCAGGCGAGTTGACGGGTCCACTAGGGCTTCGGTTCGTATACGGGCAGAGTACGTGATTTGCTCAGCATTGAACTTCTTGTTCAGCTTGCGGGACTGTTCCTGCAACACGTATGGACGTGGGGTCTATAAAAGAAAAAAAATAGAATGAGCGTTGAAAAAAACAAAAAAACACATAATTAATAAATTAAATAATGCTTACGGAATTCGAAGTTCCCTCGCCCGGATCATCACCACCACCTATCTGTTCTATGGCATCCTGTGGGAAAGAAACGATATTAAATAATCGAAGGAGACAAATAAAAAGAGATAGTAAATAATTTTAAAACAATTAAACCAACCTTCTCGACCTGGGTCCAAATGATTTCTTGAGAGAAAGGGTTCTCGGCCATAATCCACTGCGCCTCATCAATATGAAAATCCGATCCGAAGATCAACGCGTTTTAGAAAAAATAAAAAATCGTTCAGAAATAAAATACATTGGATACATTGGTAAAAAAAAAAGACATGAAAAATAAAGCGAGAAAGACAAGTGTATCGAATAACATACCTGTTCCTCTAGATCCCAGTCAATATCACTAGGTAATGGGTTTTCGTCAAAGATTGCAGCGGAGTCCATCTCGATCGAGCTTGAAACTAAGAATGATGATCTTTCCTTGCTGTCGGGGTCATATATAGCGCCTCTGTAGATAAGCTATAGTAATTATCGGGAAGAACCCCGTGAGAACGGAAACATCCCATGGTCAAGATAACGTCGGAAAGTTTAACGTCTCGACAGTGACGTAAAAATGGCGACAGGTAGTCCGGTTCGAGAGGTGCAAAATCCTTGAGAAAATTTTTTGAAACTCATTTAAAAAAAAAGGTTCGTGGAATATAATTGAAAAACAGTAGATACGGTTCACAATATTCGCCCTTTTCACCAATTACTCCGTGGACAATCGTCGATCATAGGCACATCAAAATTAGGAGCGACGTTTTTTAATACACTTCCTTAAACGTTCTACGTTTTATTATTTTTATATACTTATTTCATAAGGCATTCGTCTAGCAAGTCTGTTTGGTTCAGTGGTTAACACACTAGCCTGGAGAACGATATACTTTATCGGTTGTCATGGGTTCGAATCCCGATAAGACACGAAAATAGTTTTTTTCCAAATAAATAAGACCAACCGCCATTTTGAAAATAAATACGGTCGACAGGTAGTCTGGTTCGAGAGGTGCGAAATCCGGCTAAAAAAGGAAGTCGGTCTAAAACGCGCGAAAAATAGAAAACATTTCCGGTGGCGCCATCTAGCGGCGGAAATTGGCGTAAATCTCAGTAAAGCGCTGCGTAGACTACTAGGGTGTGTAATGGAATAACGCATTAGAACACTGCCTCGGTGCCATTATGGTAAACACAAGCTGTCCCATATACGTTACTTGGACCACGGAGGGGGGGGGGGAATATAACTGCGACAAAAAAGTGCCACTTTTTCACCTGGTAGTAAAAAATTGAACTATTTTACTATTGAATCTTTCTCTTTTCCCCACGGTTCATATATCATATACATCAACCCGCGACGTAGTTACTATCAGCTTTCACATTACTTAAGTGGCTCGCAGTACATTCAAGATTAACTGACCCTTGGCATATTTACAAATTGCTTGAGTAACCCACGAGACAGTTTCAGATTACTGATGCGGCCCGCGACACCTCTACAGACCACTTGAGTGACATGCGGCACATTTGCAGATCACTTGAGTGATATACATACATGCTAAAACCATGACACGAGAGTCAAATGTAGCCCTCGGGGTTATCTGAATGTGGCCGCCACCTCAAACATAATTTTGTAAAAAAAAATAAACTCAGCGGCATACTTACAGATTGTTTAACTGACCCGTGGCACACAACTTCAGATCACATTCAAGTGATCAGCGGCATAATTACGGATCATCTGAGTGATGTGCGGCACAGTTACAGATCACCTGAAGAATCTGGCGAACATTTCATCATCAGCAACCATTTTCAATCCACTGCTGGATGAAGGTCTCTAAATTTTCCCATTTTGCTCGGTCTGATGTTTTCGCCATCCGGTTGACTCCTGCCACACACTTTCCTGATCTCGTCAATCCATCTTCCGTGGGGAAAATTAGTCTTATTCTAAGTCGGAAACACAGTAATTGCAAACAGCAAAACAAGCTGATCACCCGGATCTTTCATACATCCTCCATATATCACTTAAGGGATTCGTGGAATATTTGCAGATCAATTGAGCTATCCATGGCACACTTACAGGTCAATTAAATGAGCTCCGGCACTATTTAAAATCACGTAAGGGACCCGCCACTCTGTTGCACATCACTCGGGCGGCACATTTATAAATCACTCAAGTGACACGTGGAACATTTTCAGGTCACTTAGTGATCCGCACCGCGTTTATAATAGTTAAATAGCATTAACATCAAGAAGCAAATAAAAAAAAGTGTTGCATGTAAATAATAGTCTCCTGAACATTTTGTTCCATCGCCCCCTTCATCAGAAATTTTTTCCTCTCATCGCCCCCCAAACTCAAGTAAACCCATAGGATCCTATGTTAAATCAGTAGGTTCTATCGCCCCCTTGGACCATTACATCGCCCACCAGGGGGCGATATTGCCCAGTTCGGGGAAACACTGATGTGAATGCATAGGTTTCAAAATAGGTTTTGAATTTTCTCTCTCTCAATAATTTGCTGAAATTAAAAAAAAGAGATCTTTAATGATTTTAATATTTCTATATTGAGAGCCGAGTCTCTCTTCCCTTCCCCCCCCCCCACCACGTCACTTCTCTTCCCTCCTCCCCCTTCCCTGCTCTCCCAATACCTTATTGGCTCGCCTCTCGCTCTTCGGTATAAACAGTTTCAAAATCCCCGGATGAGATGCGACACCAATCCACCAATCATAGGGCTTGAAATTTCCCGCCTATTCCAGAGACAGAGCTGAGGAGCCAGAGACAAATATTCTACTAGGCAATTGAATTTCTGACGTCATCAACGACGTCGTTGCCTCCCGTGTCGTTGTTTTTAAGGAATGGATTCATTAACAGAAAGGAAAAATTTTAATTTTAACAACCAGATTTTTTTTTTTGTTAGACATGGGTTGATAATATTGAATAAGTATTCATTGTATTATGTTACACTCGGATTATTATAATTACAAGCAGGACCGCAACTAGATGCCTGGTAACAAGGGGCAGGCATGCATTTTGGCGCCCCCATTGTGATGTTGGAAGAGAGGTTAATTGGTGCCCCCTCTGTTCCGGGGCACCAGACCTGCCTGCTTCACAAAAGTTGGGCCCCGATTGTCAGTAATACGTAAAAGAAATACAGGGAACACAGTAATGTGATTAAATATGGTTTTATGCATTCGTAGATATCACGTAATACAAGAGCAGATGATATATAATTATCTTTCGAAAATGCACAAGAGAATAATTTGAAATCATTTTTTTTATTGAAAAGAATCTTAGTAACTGCTATTAACCCATTGTTTCGCAACAATTTCTAGGTTTTTGTATTGTTCCTATGTAAACTTATCTGGGAGATTAGAAAGGTGTACGTTAAAACGAAATTTTCGCTATAACGGTATTCGTTAAAACGGGATTCGACTACATTAATAAAATATAAAATATACACCCAAGTAACGATGGAATGAATTCTATTGAAATCTATCTAGATTAATAACAGATAGATAAATCTCTGTCCTTCACGAATTTCAGAAATAATTATCATATTCGTTGTAAATTGTAGTTTTGGCTATTATTATGCCCCATGTTAAGAGGTTAATTTCCCATAATTTCCTCGTTGAGATTTTCTTACCCTTAGAACGAAAATGTATGATTTTCTATTTCAAATCATAAGGATATCACTGCACTTATTTCAATTATAAAAATTCAGTAATTTTTCGGTCGGTTAGAATTAAATTACCATATCTGCCTGCGGGCCGCACAATTTTCTAATTATTGCTGAAATTCGAGAAGGACAGAGAAGTAAAGATCTGGTACCAATCGCAGCAAAAATAATCACTTCAATAGACATATTTCAATAGAATTCATTCCATCGTGTCTTGGATGAATATTCATTTAGAAAAATACGGGAAATCGGGAGCCTAAATATGGTAGAATACGGAATATATCGCGGCGATTTTCACCAACAACGCGGTCATAAGACCACAAAATCACCAGTTATTGCGCATAAATTATCAATTAGACGGTAACGAAGAATTTATTGCAAATCGCAATTTATTTCACGGGGAAAAAAACTGGGAACGTAACAAATATGTTTGGATAAATATTTATACGCAATTATCATAGTATGATTTACAAGATGAAAATTATCTTCATTCATAATTTCAGTATAGATTGCCGATTCAAATATACTTCGTTGAAGAAAAGATAAAACAGAAATGTGCATAAAAAAGTGAGAACGACCAAAAACACAGGAATATCAACAAAAATACGGGACATTCCTGTGTAATATGGACAAGGGACAGAGTGGAGGCCATGTTTGGTGTTATGTATGTGTAATATGGACTCGCTACTCATGCTGTAGGATAGTGGTCCTCAATCACTCACCTTTCTTTTCAGTGTGAAACCACGGGGTGTTTTATCTTGATTGGCAGTAATCCGTGGAGGAAAAAGAAGAGATCGTAAGAGAGGACTATTTTGACCTAAAGATGAATCGGGAAAGGACGGAACGGTACCTAGCCCCTCAATTGGAGTAAGAGGAGGCTGTTCACAAAAAAATAGTCCCTTCAGTTTTCTTTTTCTCCTTAGCTGAGTTCCTCATCTTCTCTTTCAGTCCCAGCGGAAGTTTGTCCAAACCTGCCAATTACAAATGTGTTATTCAAAAGGCACACGGCGAAATTAAAACAGCCGTTCTATTCGATTACACTATATATATCTCGGCTTCACAAATCTCAAAAATATCTGGGACAAAATATCGAAAATATTTCAAAACTTATACATTGAAAATATTGGGCTTAAAGTGTTAAATGTTTATTATGACTGATGCAACGTGAAATAAAAAAACACCGCAACATATATTTTCTCCAAGCCTTTTTAAATCATGTAGAATATTAACAAGAATGAGAAACTAACTCACCTTCCTCCACTCATGCTTCTCTTTTCTTGGGCCGTGAGGCGCTGCATTAAGCATTTTCGTGACTGTCCCACAGTGAATCTTTCATTTGAGATGTAACTGTATTATCATGTTTTGATTCTAATACTTTAGGATTAGTGGTCACGAACCCGATGAGCACCGGATATTGGTAAGCAGTTGTTTTTGTGCTTCTCTTTTTTCTATAGGGAATTCACTGTCAGCCATTCTCAAATATAAAAAAAAACATGAGGCAATCCAAAAAAATAAAACAATCCGACAAATCACAGCGCACGTTGATAGTGACGATGACTTATCAGCGGTGGAGAAAATTATCAGATCGGTTCATTCCGCTCTTCCTAATAACGCTACTTTTGGCCCACGGAGTTTTTCGTAAAATCGATAGCGATCTCGACGTTTATACCACCGAACGCTGAGAAAAATAAAGTTTTTAACGATGTTCATTGAGGTTTGCGTTATGGGCTCGTTGAGAATTTGCGTTAAGGGAGTGACGTCACACCAACAATGTGAGCGTAATAGACCAACACCACCTACAGAACTGTTCTGTAAGTGGTATTGAATATGCCCCCCCCCTCCCCGGTCTTACAGTATTGTTCCGAATGATAAGAGAACCACTTGTGTGATTCATAGGAAGAACAATAACACCACTAGATGGCAAACCTCAAATTGAATTCGAAGATGGCGCGCCATCTATCGTTATTTGTTTGATGAAAAAAATTAGAATAATCAGTTTCATCTAAATAATTTTTCAGAAATAAGCCGCATATTAAAAATATTATTTATATGTATAATAATTGCTGATGACAAAGACAAATGAGAAATTTCTAATAATGTTTGACAGTTTAATAAGTTTGTATTATATATGTAATAAAAACTTGATCATTCTTTGCAGAATATAGCATGAGTCGTAATTGTGAAGCGGGTCGTTATGTTTGTATATGACCGCGGTGTTGGATAAAGTATAGCCGTTATTGTCAGCGTTTTTGAAATCTCTGCTTGGTAAAGTATCTTCAGGGTCCGGTCGCGTATTTACAATTCCTACACTCCTTGGCGCAGGTGATTGGTAACTACGAGCAAGACGTCACGAGGGTCGGAAAATAACTATAGCTATGCGCTTTTAAGTTGACGCTAAAAAAACTAATAAAATAATTATGCAATTAATATAATTAGAGATACATAAATTTTTCGTTTTTACGAAATAACCGTGATAAATGCGAAATTTACCAATTTTGACAAACTAATGCTAAAATTTCATTTTTTGGTACCTTCTAGCGAAATCTAGGTAATTTACACTTTTTAAAGCGGAAAAAGTCATAATTTTGCTCACTACGTGTAAGCGTGCTTGACAGAGAAACTACAAGACCCACAGAATCAAAACGGTAAGTGCTATCTTTAAAAAATTATTCCTGCGTACTCCTTTGGGGCTAAGTAGACAGCCTACAACTTTTTTGCGCAGAAAAGGGCTAAAAACGAACGGGCACATTTCCTCGTGCTTCGTCCTTAAGTTTTAAATAAATGGACCATTTAAACGGAAGCGACGAGTTATCTCGCCCGTGTTAATGCCATCTGATAAGCCCAATTACTTTATAAGAATGATATCACAAATGGAAAACTTTACCCTATACTCCTTGGTTTAAGCTTGCTGAAAGTCGAAAGAAAGCCTACGTAATTAAAAACGATATGGCATTTCGAAGGAGATAGATAGATAGAACCGCTCACAACCCCGGACTGATGCAAAGCACCTTACTTCCGTTCCCTCAAAAGAGGCAGAGTTGTGTCGGAAAAGTTAGCAAAGATTTATAGTGGTGGCTCCCCGTGCCCGCAAATTTCGAATTACTCGCCTCGTTCTCCCCAGGAAGACAGCCATCAACCAATGCAACATACATTCGAAGGAGGATTTAGTGAATTCTAATTGCTTTTTAAAGAGTTTATCGTGGATCTATATGACGGAAGTAAATGGTACCATGTAAACTTGTATTTTTCAAACAATCAAGTGGACTTAAAGTGTCAAAATTGAGCTACGTTCTTCTTGCTGCAAGTCCTTCAATGACAATAAGACAATAATAATTCGGAGACATTATTCATCTCTATACTTGTACTCGAAATGCTCAGCTATGTAAGATACGTAGGGGAGACCAGGAATGGTCGTCACACCTTTTACATTGCAGTTAATTGCGGGTATGTAATTCAAACCAATCCAGATGTTTAATGCATGTACATCAAATTTGAACATTCTAGAGCTTTTTGCGGATACAAAAATCACTCTTTCCATGAAAGATAAATTTTTAAAAATTTCTTCAGAGAAAACCAACTCCATATACGGGGTGAAAATTAGTAAAATTGCGAATTTTCTGATTTTCATAAAAATTGAAAGTTTGTCATTTATTAATCACAACTATCCTGATGCTAATTGAGATCTTCAACCCGTTACTCGCGAGCACTCCGGTGCTCGTGTTTGATTTTGTGGGCACTTGATCAACATTCCAATTAAACACTTCGTACAAGTTGTATTCAAAGATTTAAATCCTTCTAATCGTATGCATTCATATGTCAAACTTGCCGAAATGTTGCTTGCTCTCCTTTTGACGATGGGTATACACCAGAGGTGTTTAGCCTTTTTCTAGTCGCGAGCACTGCTTGCACTTATCAAAAGAACAGCACACCCCCACGGCAAGTTCGGCATACGAATGCATGAAATCAGGAGAATTTGAGTCTTCGTTTAATTGGAACGTTGATCAAGTGCTGGCGAACACGAAATTTCTTACGAGCATCGAGCATTCTGGAGGCTTCGGGGCGCAGTGCTGTGGTGCTCGCGAGCAACGGATTGGAGAACGGGTCACGATGCTTGCCCGGTATGCAAGAGAGCTTGGTTTCGGATCCCGCAGGAGACACAAGGGGACATTTGCTTTCCAAGTTCACTTCAGCATAATATGCAAAAATTATCGTTTCCTTGACAGAGTTTTAAAGCAAGTTATAATGAAGTTTTTTTTATAAAGTGCTTTAAAATCACTATTCACTACACACACTATCACTACACGCAATTCTGCGTGTTTTGAACTGAAAAAAAGAAAGAGAAGAAAACAGAACAAAAATTTCTTAATCCGTAGCTTTTTCTCTTTCTAGTAGCTTAGGGGCCATTCAAGTATTACGTAAGCAGATTTTTAGCCATTTCTGAACCCCTCGCCTCCTTGCCAGCAATATTTCGTATCTTCAAAAAGCGGTTGATGACGTAAGCAACCCTCAACCCCCCCCCCCCCCCCTTGTCAGCAAATCCGAAACCCCTTCGATGCTGACGTAATACTTGAATGACCCTCTAACGTAGGATAGTATCCGTAAACGAATCCATTACGTGTAGTACGAATTAGTGGAAGTGGTCTAATTCCGAATGCAGTCTCTGTCGAAGGAAGTCTAACTGTTGATGTAGTTGGACCGAACAGCCTCGGAAGTGGCGGGTTTTGTTCACCAGGTAATAATATCGGTTGCCAGTTTCATACAGAAAAAAGGGATTTATGAATGTAAAAAACTATGATTTTCATAAATTTGAAAGCTTGTCATTTATCCGTCACAACGATCCTGATGCTAATTGAAATCATAGTTAATTAACTAATTAGTCATTCAAATTCGTGAAAATTAGTAAAATTGTGAATTTACAAATTTTCGTAAGAGCCTCATTAGCGAGTGGCCCGCGGCACATTTATAGCTTACTTAAGAGATCCGTGGCAGTGTCTTAGATCCTCACGTGGCCCGCGGCACATTTACGGATCACTCATTTGTCTGACCCACGGCACATATAGAAACCACTAAACCCTCCTTCCAAATGTCATATTCATTTTAATTAAGTAGGCTTTTCAGAGGATTCAAACCAAGCAGTATAGGGAAAAATTTCATAACTCATAAACGTGCTTACTACTTGAAATACAATGAATAAATTTGCTTAAATGTTTAACTTTACAAAACAAACAGTTTTTTGCACTTCGAAAAATGGGTTAATTTTGGTGGTGGGGGGGGGGAGTAGAGGTGACAAAGGAAACGAGAGGGGAAGACAAAAATTCACTAGAAAGTAACAACAACAAGTGACAATTTCTTGCTCTTGAATGCCGACACTTGCGATTTTTGGTGAGAAATGCCATGTTTTTCGAGAAGATTTCCCGTCACTTTGGACAAATTAAAAATACGATTGAGTAAACAATTCTCTTTTATATTACAGATGGTACAAACAAATCATGATTACAAGGATGCTAGGATACAAAATTCTTGATTAAATGACTTCTATATACAACGCACACGCCTAAGAAGTGCCTGGCAATTCGGGTCGCGAGCTGCTCGAAAAGTTGAGCCATAGGGGAGCGAGCGGTCAGTCCTAATGCTGGCGAGTCCTGCAGGAAGGCCATCTTTACTCACTAAGCCTTTTCCCCTAAGCCTTTTATGGCGTATGTACGGGAAGCCCACTTACATCACAATAATAAATTTCTCCCTTTTTTCGCGAATGCCCTCTGACGAGGAAGAAAAACTGGAAGAGAACAACTGTTGGCAGCTTGCCAAGTGCTTCTTTCGCCTTCTTTCTCTGGTATAGAACTCCTTAATATATGTTTCTTAAGAATAAGAACTCCTTTGTATATGAAGGCGTCTTACTCTGGTATAGTAAGCTGATTGTGACGTCACAGACAGAGGGAACAATCGTTATTTTATTTTCCTCTTTTCTTGTTGTTTGCGTTCTCTACTCGGTCCGCGTTGGACAGAATATTGCTTTTGCTTTGATCGGAGCCATTTAAATGGGGGACGCCCATTTTTGAGTTTTTCTAGGCTATGCGAGTGAAATTATATACAATTGGGATTATTTGTACGAGTGTTGTGCAGGTTGTTAAAGATCATGCCACTGAAGGTCGCCAACGATTGGAGATATCCGTGAACAAAAAATTTGGGGCAGAAATTGTTGCAATTTTTCATGTTTGTACGGCAAAATGGTAATAGGAGATGGCGCTCGAAACAAGTTGTCTTATTGTTAGCCCCACCATCTATTGACCAAAGCTTAGCACACTGAATTTTTTATTCTTCTGTATAAAGACAACTCATTCCTTCGACGTGGGCAATAAAATGCAATAAATTCAAAAAGACTATACGTATGAAATGAAATTGATGATTCACACGAGCAACATTCTTCAGTTTTTGGTACGATTCAAGTTTGGTTACTAAATTCTTGAAGTAAAAATGTATGAAGTATATTCGCAGGATAAAGATATCTTCTCCTTGGATAATGCAGGAATAACTTGGAAGCCTCCTAGGCTTAATTAGGACTGTAAATATTATATATATACGCTTATTCTCTACTAATGTGGCACCTATTTATTCACTTTTTGCGCATCTAATTATCGTATTTTATTAACACCTTGTACATATGGAAATTACTATAGGGCACATATATTGGAACTTGGAAAAAAAATAATAAAAAGCCACCCGGACGAATGGCATTTAATTTGACGAGTGTATAAATTAAAGCTTTGGATTATAACCACCATTCTTTTATTCTGATTTAGTTCACTTTGACGCATGCAGTTACCACTAAGATAAATATGTGGGTTGGACCTCTCTCCATCCGGCAGTGACGTGTCATTGAAGAGTTGTGGTGGCATTTTCTTAGTGATTTATCTGCATTTAGGCTAAATTCTGTATAGCTATGACCGTGACCTGGATTTGACTATGCTTTCTTTCCCACACAAAACACATACATGCACACACACTAATTATCTTACAAAACTGACAGTCTATTTTTTTCCCCCTTCTTCATAGGCCTTACTGGGCCCGTTCGTAACCCCACAATCAGCCAAGAGCTGGGCATGGGGGGTAACAATTTGATTCTGTTCTGTTCAGATATCTTCTCCCACACATTTGCCGTTTAGTTATTAATATTACACGGACGTGCAGATACGTCACAATTGGCTTACACGAAGCCGACGAGTAAGCACAGTCTATTGAGCCAGTGGCCTCGCCCTAGCATCAGAGGTGACTCTACCTGTACATTGTTTTTTTTCGTTTACGGCTAATTTAACCAATTTTGTCTTTGAGATGTACCGCCAGCAGCCTAAGAGCTGCATAAATCCAACGCCCCTTACACCAACCATGGCAAAATTTGCACATCTGTGACTACAATTGGCAGAACAATGATGAAGTGGTTATATTGTGCCATAATGGCACCACGTCTGACAAATTATGGCTTTGGCTTTAGTAGTCTCGCCACAGAGAGCTACTTTAAAACTCGCTACAATAATTGTAGTGGGTATGTATTACAAATATATTACTGGGTCTACAAAGAGTTTGTGACTGTCCAGTGTCTGTTCGGGAGTGAGTAATGATAAGTACACATATAACATTCGAATCGCAGTTTTAAACACCGCGTAAAAACCTACCCACAGAAAAATAAATCGAAGTAAATATGTAATATTTGCTAATTTCCACCTTTGTCAAGATGTTCATTTAACTTTTATAATTTTTCAATTTTTTAAAATTGTGCAATAAATTATAAATTTGAGGTTCAATTTCGAACCACTTAAACCAATTTTTCAAAATTTAGTTCCTACTAATGACTAACCAATTAAATCAGTATATATATAATTCAAAGATTCATATAAATACCACATTTAAAATAAATTTTTATCAAAATAAAGGGAAATAAATTTTAACACATTTTTTTTTAAGTAACACTATAAAGAGTACTACCACAACTGCATTGATTGTGTGGCAAAATTGATCCCCAATATTTCCATTGTTTGTGTCATTAGTTGAATCAGATTTTTTTGTTTAGAAAAATTCAAAAATGCATTTTCATAATTTTTACCTAAATAATTTTTCAAATAAGCTTTTGAAACAATTTGAAAGATGTTACCATGACATGTATTAGTAATTTCTGAGACCATTTAAGTTGGTCTCTGTCGGTCAACAATAAATATTTAAAGACTTCATCGGGACATTGCAATTCAAGAGTTTTTTCTTTAAAACAGATATGCACTGCTCACATTTTAAATTATTCGACACTTTGAAGACCATGAAACCAGCAATAAAAATTAGAACGAACATTGTATCTTCTGAAATTTCAACATCATAAGTGTTAAAACGTAAAAAAATCAGGGTATCTCAGTAGGCCGCGGCACGCAGTTTGGTTCCAGACTAGTAACGGGACATCGTATGAAATGACTATGAAACGGTGTGCCGCGGTACAAAAATGTAGTTCTTAACACCGGGTCATAATGGCCCCTTGCTATCCGAGGCTATTCTAACGGAATCCATGGGCGAAAATCAGATGAAAGGGAAGTCACGTCAAGTGACGAAGAGGGCCACAGAGAGCTGTGAAGAAATAATTATTCACGTGAAATATGTTGGGAAAAATGTGACTGTGAACTTTGTGAATCTAGCAGAAGTATTGTCCATGGAACCAGGGCCCATCTTAACCCCTGTCTCCAGGTGGGCCTCGTGATTTTCGATTGTTAGTATGTAAACCGAATTTTTCAGCGTTTTTTTTCCTTGGTCCGCAGGGTTAACTATTATTTAATCCATATATAGGTGCACAAACTCGGCCCGCAAGCCAATCTGATCCACTTGATCATTTTATTCGGCTCACTGTGCAATTTTGAAATAATTTATATATATATCTACAAATACGCTTTTTAAGACGTTTGGTTAAACCAAGGATGCACAACTTCCGGCCCCCGGGCTATAAGTGCTGGAACCCTGCGTTTCATTGTATATTCATTAACTATTGAGGAAGGGCTCAAACACCCCCTAAATAATTAATAATGAATATACAATGTACCGCACCATTCCACCTTCCGGTATAAGGAGGGCTAGAGTCCCGTATACACGCGGGCAACCAAAAAACTTTCAGCCCCCAAAAGTGGGCCGACTAGAGATTCCATCCGGCTCGTGAAAATGTGCTGTTAAGAAAGTGCCCAGGGCTTACAACCCGATAATTGCATCAATTTGTCAAGTCTCATATTATCAGATTGTTGCCATCTCATATCCAGCCCACGGACCGAAATAGTGCTCGCCTAGGTGAAACGTATACGAAATCCGATTATATGATAAGGGGCCGTTCAAGTATTACGTAAGCAAATTTTTAGCCATTTTCGACCCCCTCCCACTTTGTCAGCAAAATTTCGTCATCACTGCCCTTACCTCCTAATGCCAAATGGTGGGATCAGAAACGTACGCGTGAGGGTGAATGGGGGCTCGTGCGCCACCCCCCCCCCCCCCGACGAAACAAATCATTTTTTTAATGCAAAAATTATTTTTTTAAAAATTAAAATTTCTAAAGAAAATACCTTTATGTGTTATTATAATCAATTCTGTTAATTTCAATGCTATTTCAAGGGTAAGAACTCAAAAATTTTCGTTAAAAAATTCATTGCAACCCACCGTTTAAGCCATATATGGTAAACTCTTGACCCACAGACTAAATGTGGCCCTGAAGGTTATCTGATGTGGCTTGGCACTCTCAAACCTAATTTTTTAAAAAGAACTAAGCTTCACTTATCATTTTATTATCAGGTATTCTCAAATCACTTAAATGACCCGTGGTAGAAGTCCAGAGCATTTAAGTGGCCCGTGGCACATTTTCAGATCACTGAAGTAGGCGTCAAAGATCACTTTCACATTCAAAGATCACCTAAGTAACCCGTGACACAGTTCCAGAACACTTAAACGATCCGCGGAACATTTGGAGATCCCTTGAGTGACATGTGGCACAGTTTTAGAGCACTTGAGCGGCCCCCAGTGTGTTTCTACATCACTCAAGTTACCCGCGGAACATTCCCAGATTACTTAAGTGATCCGTGGCATAATTACGGATCACTTGAGTGATACGTGACACATTCCAGAGGGAGCACTTAAGCGGCCCGGAAACATTTCCAGAGCACTTGAAGGATCCGTGAAACATTTAGAGATCACTAAAGTGGCTCGGTAGGGGACTTATCAATAGGTAGAATGCTAGTTCAGGTGCCCAATAACTATCGAAATGTTTTTTTTCCGTTTTTGGTGCACCGAATAAAATGTCATTAAGAATATTTCATATCTTCATAAAGGGTGGTTGATGACGTAAGCATTATCCAAACCCCCTTCCCCCTTGTCATCAAAAGTCAGCAAATCGGAAACCCCCTCCCCCATCGATGCTGACGTAATACTTGACTGACAACTAATGCGCTATTGATTGTGGTGCAGTAGTGACTATGCAGTAATTATTGTAGCAGCGCGATTGGACATTTTCAAATTATTTTTTACCCTATTTACATTACCATATGTCCCGCGAGCCGAAAATTTTGAACATTTATGTTGGGCCCGAATCAGACATCAGGGGGGGGGGGGTGGAGGATCTATGACCTAGACCCAAACGTTCAGCAAATCAGTGAACGTATGTTTGAATTCTTTGACTTTCTGGGCTGAGTAGCAGGTGGGAGGGTACATGTGTGTCTGGTGCCCTAGTTGCCACCCTGACCATGGGCGGAGATCAGCGACGTCTTAACGCATGGGCTTACTTGAATACGGCCTCAAGAGAAAAAGGGGCCTCACAAAAATAAAATCTGGTTGAATTTTTCGAGAATTTACCAGTTAAAAAAATCACTTGGCCCGGGGGACCCCCACGATGCTAATCAGACAGCCCTGGCGGAGATACCGGGTAGCATACCCCTCAGCGTCGAAGCTGAATGATCTATAGTAAAGTGTATATGAATTGACATTAGCATAATCGTGCTCACCCCCTCCCCAGACTTACAAGTCGATCTCCGACTATGGCCCTGGGCAACCGCTTCTTATTCATGCTCAGAGTATTTGTCGCATTTACTCAGAAAAAATTATCAAGTTTTGTGAACTAGAAAATGTGCGAAAAAGTTAATCAAAAAACAATATATACCTGTACTTTGTGTTTCAACGGGTGACAACATCACTAGATTTTCGAAAAAAACCGGTTATAAGGCTCCCTACCAAGAATGCAATTTCGCGGTCACGTGCTAAACGTGACCACTCACGACACATTAATGGATGGAGATTTGCGATAGTGGAAGCCCAAGATTATATCCGGTCTGGGGGCCCCCATAAAATTTGCGAGTTCGGTCACGGATAATTGCGTGGAGGGGACCTGGATTTTATTCGTTGGTAAAATGAATGCAAATGAACGTTTGCCGTGTCCCTCACACAGGTACACCCGATAAGCTTCCGAGTCAGGGGCCCCGTTTCGTTTTGAGAGCCCTGGATGAATCTCATTCTTTCCTGTTGTAAAATTTGCAACATCATCAAATTAACAAAAATTGGTTAAAGTATCATAAAAACGCATTTGCATTCGAGAGATATTTCTTTTTCTACAAAAGTACACTCAAAAATATTTTTATTTTTGTGCACTTTTGTAGTTCCGAATGAGAGACGCAGAACGTGCAACGTCATCAATGGTGGGAGGGGCGAAGAAACGAGGAACGAATCATTGAAGAGATAAATGACGTCATTGATTAGGTGGGCCGTAAAACCTAATTTTTGATTTTCGCTTTCAACGTTTTAGTGACGTCATCAGATTCATCGCGTGACATTTTCTAATCAGTGCCGTCTTAACGCATGGAAGGGGGCCGCGAAGAGAAGAGGAGCCTCACAAAAAATGAGATCCGGTTGAAATTTTCTAGGATTTACCAGGTAGGGCCTCCGAAAAACCACTTGGGCCGGGGGCCCATGATACGCTTAAGACGGCCCAGCTTCTAATGCTAAAGTCTCGAGGGAACAATAGCCCTCCCGTGTACGCCTCTGACTATATACTGGACACTTTTGTGAATAGTCAAATTATTTATTTGAGAGAAAGTTTTTCCACACAGTGGTCACACTTATGTGGCTTCTCTCCTGTGTGTGCGTTTTTTTGTGAATATTCAAATCACCAATTTGAGTAAATGTTTTACCGCACAGAACACACTGATGTGGCTTCTCTCCAGTGTGTATTCTTTTGTGCCTCTTCAAAATACTAATGTCGGAAAACGTTTTGCCACAGCGGTTGTACTCATGTGGCTACTCTCCGGTGTGTGTTCTTTTGTGAATGTTCAAAACTCATGTGAGAAAACGTTTTGCCACAGTCAACGCAGTCGTGTGTGGACTCTTTTGTGAATTTTCAAATGACCGATTTGAGAAAACGATTTACCACGGTAATTGCACTCATGTGGTTTCCGTCTTTTGTGGAGACTTTTGTATTGATCAAAGTTGGCCATTTGAGATAAAAAACTTGTGGATAACAAAAAATCGTGCTCCTATTTGAGATTTCTTCCAATGTAAAATGTTCTCTGAGCTCGTTCTCTTCCGCTTTTTCTGAAATATTTCTCAGCATTGTTTAATGCAATGTTTTTTTTTTTCAATATTTGTTTGATGTGTGTGTGACGAGCGATAGATTAATAATAATTCACATACAAGGTGGCCATGATCGGAACATATCTTGAATTATCTTGTCATTTATTAATCACAACGATCGTGATGCTAATTGAAATCATAATTAATTAACTAATTAGTCACTAGTAAAAATTAGTAAAATTGTGAATTTTCTGATTTTTATAAATTTGAAAGCAAATTTACTGAACTGACAAATTCATTTTCAGCTCTGTTCCCGATATGTAGGACCATTGGTTCTCAACCCAGGGTCATATGGTCCTGTTGACCCACAGTACTTTTCCAGATCACTGAACAGACCCGTGGCGTAGTTTTAGAAAACTCACGCGGTCCGCAGTGACATTTCTAAGTAACTAAAATGAACAGTGGCACAGATCCACATGAGTTGTCGACAGGTATCGCTAACGCTCTTCCTTCGGCCACCACTTCAGTGTTTGTCAAGATTGGCTTTTCCCACAATAACAAACCGATTCGGATGACTTCGTTTTCCAGCAGGACGGGGCACCACCACACTGGAGCTTGGACGTTCGACAATTTTTGAACAATCGCATTCCTAAACGATGGATCGGCCGTACGGGACCTGACGGTTCAGTTAAGCATCACTGGCGTCCAAGTGTGCGATTTCTTCTTGTGGGGGTTTATAAAAGACTACGTTTATGTGCGTCCCCTTCCAGCTACATCAACCGAACTGTAGCTACGCATAACAGCAGCCTACGGGGGTATAATTACGGTACCCTGTAAGGGCTTACATTGGCCCCTTTATGTTTAATCTGCTTCTATTTAACATGCAACTTTCACTAGTAGTATGTTCACTGCTTCTCGTAATTACGTGAATGTTATGAGAATAATTTCTTTATTAATCACCAGATAGCTCAAGACTCGTAGTTTTCTCGTTGCACAGATCTTAGTAAAATAGATTCCCGTTTCCGTAAGATTAACAGAAAGAGATAACATTTCGGTATCTTCCTGAGATGGGAAGCGGGGTTGTTCGGCCCATCAATGTTCGATGTATGCATTTTATCAGCAAAAAAAAATCCAGAGCCCGCAACCAAGCACTCGGGACCGATTCACATATTTTAGGTGTCTCTAGACTGGATTCATCTCGGGCTTCCACTGTTGCAAATTTTACAGTGTTAAGCCAACAAAAAACAATGAGGTTCATCCAGCCGTCCCGTCTCCCGAAATGAAACCTGCTGACTTGCACATGGGTCCCCGACATGGAGGCTGGTTTAACATTCCCTCCTTTAAGATCACGAGAAAAAACTTCCTTTGCATTCATATTGCCAAAAAAAAAAAAAATCCATGTGCCCCACATCCAGTAGCGGGGACCCAATACGCAGATTTTTAGTACGGCCTCAGACTGTATATATCTCGGGCATCTGCTGTTGCAAATTTTACAGTATAAAATGTCAAATTTGATAATCAACAAAAAACAATGAGCTCCATTCAAATCCTCCGAAATGAAATCTGTCAACTTCTCCATGGAGCCTTGTCACACTTCCCCCTATGAGGGCCATGAAAAGAAAATCATTCTATTCATTTTACTAACAAATAATATCCAGATCCCCGAGACCCAATACTTTTAGTGGGAGTGGGCGACGATTTATCCCGGGCTTTCTCTGTTGCAAATACATTTTACATTGTTGAACAACAAGAAAAAAAAACGGGATTCATCCTGGGGGCCCCGTAACGATACCTGTCAACTTCCCCATGAAGGCCCTCGACCTGGAGACCTGTCGAAAATTCCCCCTGTATGAGCCACGAAAAATTTTCATTAGTATTCATTTCAACAACGAATAAAATCCAGTAGCCGCAACCGAATACTCAGATATTTAGTGGGGTCTCAGACTGGATTTATCTCGGGCTTCCGCTGTTGCAAATTTTACAACGTTAATTAACAAAAAACAATGAGATTCATCTGCCTATCCACTTCCCCATGGCGACACTGTCGGACTGCCTCTCTGTGAGGGACATGAATAATTTTCACTTGTATTCATTTCACCAGCAAATAAAATGCACCCCCTCTCAACCAAGGACCCGGAACCTCATTCCAATGCTCCGCCCTGGGTACCCGCACCCTATTGAACGACTTGCAGCAAGGACATCACTTAGCCGCTGTGGTGGTCAAGTGGTTATAGTGACGGACTCGCGATGTTAGGATCCGGGTTCGAACCCCACAGTGCACAGTGGTGGTCGGCTGAAGTTGGTTTTCTGTGGTTCCCCACTTCAAGGCGCAAATGCGAGCCGATCTCCCCGTTAAAAAGTCTCGCCACAGAGAGCAACAGTCCTACAACGATAAATCATTCAATCATAACACTTCACTCATAGTTAGAAAAACTGGTGGCAGATGGCAACACTACACATAACAAGCATTACGGAGAAACAAAAAACTTCACGTCAGGTTTCACTACACGTACACGCCCGCGTGTACCGATTCGTTGGGTGTTCCGGGGCGGGGGGGGGTTTCATGTTTGGTGTAGCAGCAGTAGTAGGTAGGGCCTCCAAAAAATGACTCGGGGATCCATGATGTTCTTGGGTCAGCCACCTCGTTTGGCGGTTTGCCTGTTGTGGCGTTGTATTTGTATAACTCTAAATTGTCAAAATGACGCCAAGTCCAATTTCTTGTTTTAAAAAATACAAGTTTACATGGTATCATCTCCGTTATAGAGATAGATATACCAATTGCCATATCGTTCTTCAGACCTAAGCGTATTCAAAACGAATGGAATCTTTGTAAACGGTTAGGAAGAGGCAAGCCCATTCCCTTTTTTAAACAGCTATTCATACGTTTCGTGATAACATTGATTCAAAAAAATTTATATATAAAAAATAATTTTTTTTAAATGTTGAAATTTACAAAACAAATTATTTTTTTTTCACTTTTAATTAATTTATTTTGTTTTATTTGCAAATAGAAAAAATAGCAATTGAATATTAAATTTCAAATTTCATGAATAAAATGATGTAGTTTGCTAACATTTATTTAAAATAATTATAATATATAGATGGCGCGCACATATTATTCTGTAACGTTGCTGCTGCCATCTAGTTTCTTTATTGCAATACATTTTCTCACAGAGGCCGGAAGGGAAAAAATTGTATAGAATATTTCCTAAATATACGTTTTTTTTTTTTAATATAATTATAGTGATGATCAATGAATATACAAAATAAACGAAAAATATGTGTCGTACATTGTTACAAATACGTCTTGTACGTGTTGTACATTTAAGTAATATTCTAAAAAAAAAAGTTAATTTTGATATTTAATATCATTGCGTAATATTATTGAGTATTGTTATTTTTTTGTACACTTCTCTCTCTCTCTCTCAAGGGGTTGCCTAGGATATTGTCCAATTTGTGTTACTGTTTATGACCCATGAAAGGATTATATTACCCCCCGTTGGTTCTTTTTGTCTTTCTGTCTTGTATGTTTTTGATTTTGTCTTGTCTATAAATAAATAAATAGATAGATATACCTAAGGTGGATGCGTCTTATTGATTACATCGGAAATTTTTTCTAGCATTATTCTGTTGTGAATTTAAAAAAAAACAATTTTACCATATATATTTTGTAATAGGCATTAACGGAGGCCAGAGCCAGATAACTCGTCATTGCCGTTGAAACCCGTTCGATTCAAAGAGTTTTAATTATATCTGTCGTGAGAGTCCCGACATCACACACAGACAGACAGAATTTAATTTTTCTCGCGTCGCTGCCCAGCCCGAAGGGTCTGCCTGGTGACTTAGATTGCTCTTGCTAGCTATGAAGGCGGTTGTAGACAAGTTTGTGTAGATGTAAGTTAATAGAAAGAAAAAAAACACACACA
Source organism: Pholcus phalangioides (assembly GCF_987345545.1). NCBI lineage: Eukaryota > Metazoa > Arthropoda > Arachnida > Araneae > Pholcidae > Pholcus > Pholcus phalangioides. Next base: position 9,777,551 of record NW_028301617.1, on the reverse strand, counting down.
CACACAGTCCGATAAATGCTACCATCAGAATAGTAAAATACACAAAGATCAGCCAAACTTCATCAAAATGTTACTCTATGCAATAGAATTGATCAGCAAAATTAATAGTAGTAAAAAAAAAAAAAAAGAGAAAGAAATATTACGCGATAAATACAAGTATTATAATGGATGCAAAACTGAAATCACTAATGTACAATTCATCAAAATGCTACATAATGCATTAATGGGAAAATGATAATAATAAATAAATCTAACATACAAAAGAATTAATAGAAAAACAAGTGTTAGCCGAGATTATACAAATTGATGCAATGCAAGATCAGTCATTTACATTTAACCGCAATCTTACTCTGTGCAATAGAGTTGATCGATAATTTCGATAGCAAGATAAAAGTACAAATACACAGTGCGTCAAATAAGTTTTAAGACTCGTCCCAGAGCGCTGGTTGTAATGGCGCTGTAAATGCGCATGCGTCATAACGTCCATCGTCTGCTGGCACACTGGCAACAAGTTGTGCACATTTCATTCGGTAGCTGAGAAAAGGCGAGCGTTTATTGCAGAAGTGAATTTTTTTCATGTTGATTTTCTAAGAAGGAGCTGTAATTAAATTTAACGCAAAACTTGGTAAAAGTGTTTCGGAAACATACCAACTCATGAAACATGTTTACGGTGACTGTTGTTTAGGTAGATCAAATGTTTTTGTGTGGCACAAACGTTTTTTGGACGGAAGAGATGCGGTAGACGATGATCATCATAGTGGAAGACCAATTTCATCTAGGACAACTGAAGTTATTAAAAAAGTACGAAATTTCGTAACAAACGATAGCTGTGCGTCACTGAGAATGATGGAAGACTCTTTAAACATCAACAAAGAAACAATTCGAACCATCCTGCACGAAGATTTGGGCAAAACAAAAGTGTGTGCTAAATTTGTTCCACACACTTTAACCCCTGAACAAAAAGCAATGAGAAGTGCACATTGCATAGACATCATTTCAGCCGCTGAAAACGATCCAAACTTCTTGAAGTCCATTGTTACAGGTGATGAAACCTGGTGTTTTCAATATGATCCTGAAACAAAGCGACAAAGTGCGGAATGGAAGTCACCAAATTCACCGCAAGCCAAAAAAACAAGAAAAGTTCCATCCAAAATCAAAACAACGCTCATTACATTCTTCGATAGTAAAGGCAGTAATCCACAAAGAATTTGTTCCAACTGGACAAACAATTACATGCCAATATTACTTAGCTGTTTTAAAGCGTTTGATGGCCAGAATTCGTCGCATTTGTCCAGACTATAGGACTGAAAGCAGTTGGTGTTTGTTACACAACAATGCACCCAGTCACACCTCCCTTATTGTTCATCGATTTTTGGCAAAAAATAATGCTTGTGTGTTGAACCATCCACTGTATTCACCTGATTTAGCACCCTGTGACTACTACTTATTCCGAAAACTTAAAATGAAATTAAAAAGGTGTTATTTTGAGGATATTTCGACCATACAAGAAGCTTCGACGCATGCTTTGCAGGCCATTCCACAAAGTGATTTACAACAGGCGTTCGATTCATTAATAAATCGCTGTAAAAAGTGCATTGAAGCCGGAGGGTCCTATTTTGAATAAAAAACCAAAACAGGTATTAATTTCTTGTTTCCATTTCTTTTTACAGACCCAGTCTTAAAACTTATTTGACGCACTGTGTATATTATGATAGACAAAGATTATACAGCTCAGTAATTCAGACCCTAGCGCACCGACCATGGCACGTGCAGCACGTTTTGAGGCCTGAGGAATTTTGGTCTTTGACGTGGGTTGTAATCGACCAGCTCTCTCAGATGCTCGTATTCTGAGTTCCTCATCCTTTCAAAGTGATCCTCTGAGATTTGTTGGATGTAGCTGAGAATGGTTGGAATCTTCACATCTTTTCTAATGTCAGCCCCTCTGATGTACTTTGGGGCGCGCACAAGAGTTCTCAGTATTTTATTCTGTTGACTTTGCAGACGCTGCATGTTGGTTTTTGAAACATGAGCCCATATTGGGGTGGCGTAGGTCATGATAGGTCTAATGACTAATTTAAACAATATGACTGTTTTTAAGAGTTAGTCTTGCACTTGGGAATGTAATGCGTGACATCATTCCCATGGTTTGGGTAGCCTTTGTTCTTACGTGATTTATTTGAGGAACGAAAGATAATGATTGGTTTAGAATGCAACCCAAATATTATCTATAAAATAACGAGGACATTGATTGCGGTCATTGGTTCCAATAAAACTGATTTTGGGTGTGTATTTTACATATTTCCACAAAACCCAATATTTAAGTGAATCATTGGATTTCTGAATAACGTTAAAAAGAAACAATTTGCATTTAAAAGTCCATTCCTCTTGCAAGTTAGAGCGTGATTTGGAGAAGAGCGACATTTCTGATAATTTTGTTCTCGTGTAAAATCAATTTCCCATTAACTTAACATTGCATGCATGAGCTCGGAACAAAACATCTGTTGAAAATCAAGTACTTTTTCTAAAAATTTGAAATAAATGTCCTGGTAATGGAGGATATTTGAGACTTCTGATCCAAAAAACTAATGATGTTTTGAGAAAAATTACTCTAGTAAACAAATCGTCAAAAAACAGTAATTTTGCATTGCCTTAGCATTAGAAGATGTCACGCGTGAATCTGATGACGTCACTTAAACTTTGAAAGCGAAAATCAAAATTCAGGTTTTACGGCCCACACTATCAATGACGTCATTTATCTCTTCAATGATTCGTTCTTTGTTTTTCGCTCCTCCCACAATTGATGACGTTACACGTTCTGCGTCTCTCATTCGTTCGATGATGACGTCATCAAGTCCTTACCGGGGCTAACGAGAAAGAGAGGGCTATGGCACTCCGAGCAGAAACGACGATCACGTGACCAACTGGGTCCTAACTTTTTTTCCCCGTTTCCCCCGTAACATGGCTTTCTTGCAAAACATCCTCTGCAATAGCCAAGTTCTTCCAACTTTGCAGAACATTCCCTGCGATCTTTCGCAGCATATAAATACGCATTCTGTTTGCAAAATATGTTCTGCCCAAAGGAGTTTAAAGAGAAAAAAATGACATAACACTCATATAAAGAAATATTAAGCTTCCAAGTCTTTCTACAAAAATTTGAATGTCATTTTCCCTCAAATATTGGATACATTTTCTTCTTACTAGACAATTACTGTATACAAATCTCATGGCCCCCACATCCTGGAGCAAGGTTCCTAGGCGATATGGGGCCCCCAATGTCAAAGGTTGAGCCGACTGGTCTAATATATACACGCAATATATTATGCAAAAACCTGTGAATAAGACTGTTTTTTGAAAAATGATAAACACTGGAAGAATAAAAAAAAATTTTACCCTTAAAATTGGGATAACAAACTGCTGAAAATACACTGCACCGATTTACCTGCTTTTAATAGCTCATATACACTTCATAAACTCTAGAAATATCTGGAAAAGAACCCTTCGAGTAAATTTTATCAGGTTCACTAAGTATTATATTCCAATGCATTTTCATAACCCTCAAATGACAATCTATTGGTCAAACACATACTGAAATAAAGTATATTTGCATTAGTGATTCAAGATCTATAGCTTAATTCTATGCAGTAAAATACAACTTTTTGCCCATTAAAGAAATTTTGTAAACTGCTTATTCACTGTGAAAAGATACTGAAATATGAGAAAAAAAAACCAGACAGATGTGTACAAAATTTTTATTTTTCAATAATTCAATGCATAACTTGTTACAAAGCTGAAGTTTCGCAAGAAATAAAAACCACCAAAGTGTTGAAGCTACCAAATACTACAAATGTAAACAACAATTTTGCAACAACCACAGTTGCTCCAATTTTCCTCACACCCCCCTCCCCTCCAAAAAAAACCACTCGGGTGGGGGGGGGGTTTCCTAGATTTTAAAATGATAAATGATAGGATTCTTTGTCTTGAACATGGAGAATATTTATTTTTGTTTATTGTGTGCTGTTTTGCAACCTACTTTGAAAATTTTTCTAAACAACATGAGTTTGATCAAATATAATTTTTGAAAGAAAGTTTTTTCTAACTAAATTTTTCCAGAAATAAAATAATTTTGTGGGATTATTTTCTACTGAAACTACAGATTCTGCTTCATAAGCTCAAAAACGAAATAAGAGTAATAATAATCTTTCAAGTTGTTTTAATTATTGAATGAAAAATGCACACCAAAATATAGTATAATATTTTAACGTTTATAAACATGGATGAAAAATACAGGATCTTTTCCAGAAGAGGAAAACGTCAACTACCACACTTTCTTTCTGGAATAAACATTACTTACTTGAAATAAAGGGCCTTCAACTCACTCACAATAAAATGTCATCTTAAGAAAAAATAAAATGTCATCTTAAGAAAAAGTATCACAAAAATTGCAGATCACCGTAGACATCAAGAAATTGACGTGCACGATTTGACACTCACAAGAATGAAATCACCACTCGAAACACTGGGACCAATTAGAAACGTAATACTTAAACCACTGGAACGAATCTAAAACATCTTGCCATGCCCCAGTCGAAGATAGGGCCAGTGGGAATCTCGTCAATCAATCCATGTGCATCACTAATCAGATGACAAGGCATCAAGAGACCACAGGAGAGTCATAGTAACTCCAGCTGTTTAACCCGCACTCGATCACAGGCTCATCAGAAATATACAGCAACACGTCAATGACAACCACAACATAGAAGAAACCAGCATATCTTTCTGACGAGACAAAACTATTCTCAGATGCATTCAAACCTTCAGAAAGTTCTCTAAAATACATTAAAAATAAATTAAGCGAAATCTCCAGGATTTGTTACAGATGTTAAAACATTGTCATAAAAGATACAATACACAGCAGGAAACAAAATCAGCAGTGTTTTTCAACAGGGCCTCCATGGGCCCTGTGACAATTATTTACTATTATTACACAAAGAACACATTTAATGCTGTGCAATTGTAATTTAGTACTTCAATTTTTTTGATATATAACACATTTTGGATTTCACGGGAAGGTAACATGGAATTTGCCCTTCGCTACAGGAGTCTGTGTTGTGTATCTTGACATTCACTAAGGGGTCCACTACATCAAAAAGATTGGGAAACACGCTCTACAGTACAAATACATACACTTTCAAAATGAACAAAGTATAAGCATATAAAATGTAGGCTAAGTTCTTACAAAAACTATTCAAACTTATTTTACTGTTCATTAATAAATGATTACACAAATGTGTATCAATGAAATCTGCATGAATATAATACTTGAGTGGAACTTTTACGGGGTGTTTAATTGAAGCGTTGATCAAGTGCTCGTGAGCATGAAATCAGACATGAGCATTGAACACCTTGGTGCTTCTGGGAGAAGACTGCTAATGCATAACATTTGCAAACCTGCTACACAACATTGCTGGGGCATTGTAATATATACAGTGGATCCCGCTTATAAGGTTTTTAAAAAATCTGGCATTGAAAAATATTGTAAGTGGGAAAACGCTTTGAATGTGGGAAATCTTAGTACTTCTTACTAAGTAATTCTTATTAAGCATTATAAGCAAGAAAACATTATAAGCGGGATCGACTTTATACGGATAAACAGAAGAAAAAAAAAAAAAATTTATCCAATATTGAATTTGAAGGAAAATTGCGTACTTTTTTTACTGTGAGGCTCCTCGCTTGGCGAACAAATCGTTGATCACCAACTTGCCACATACATCGCTTGGACAGTGCAATCTATCTATAAACAGAAAAAATAAAAACCTATTAGCCAATATTGAATTTAAAGAAAAATCGCTTTTTTAGTTTCTTGAAATATGCAATAATAAAAAAATTATACACAATGCTAATAAAAAGAAACGATTTTACTTTCCTTAATATACCATTAAATTTTAAATTGATAAACCCACTCATCTTTTAAAATTCTATTTGCATTATACTAACCATAGCCATAATTTTATTTAAGTGATATGAGTGTATATGTGCATTTTATTTACATTATACTCTCATCATAGGCAAAAAATTTGCACCATACATGTGTATCAACGCTTTTCTAGATGATTTGAATAACAATTATTAGTTACTTTAGTCAAGCTGTTCATCATTTCATAAATAAATAAATTTGCGATTTAAGGTATAATAATTAAACTTAATTAATTATTATACCCCTACTGATTAGTTAAATCATGCAATTTCCATGTCAGAAATACGAACAGCTTCACACGTGGTAGCATACACAATTTCATTTACTTTATACAGACAAATATGTTAAATTAATTAATTACAAAGATGGTAGTATTTAACACTCACCTGCATTTGCATGTTTCTCAGAAGCTAAAATTGGCAAAGATAAAATATTATAAAGCTTGTTTATTGGATCGCATATTCGAAGCACTGAAAAAATGCCTTCCTCTCATCAGCTAAAGCAAGCAGCAACACGAACGAGCAACGAAAAAAAGTAGGACCCAGTTGGTCACGTGACTTTCGAGTGCCGTAGCCCTCTCTTTCTCGTTAGCCCCGGTCCTTACGCTGAAGCTCAAGATAAGACGCCTTCAGTGTATTAAGGAGTACTAGCTCAAGACTCCATGCTACCCTTTTGAATCGGGGCACTTCATTGATTTAAAAACGTGTGGCGGGCCACATAATCGAGTGATCTGTGAAGATGCTGTAGATCACTCAAGCGAACTGCAAATATGCCGCGATTGAGTTAAGTGATCTAGCGATGTGCCTCGGTGATTTACAAATACGCGACGAGTCACTTTACTGATCTGGGAAGAGGGCGAGGAATATTTTAGTGGTCTGGGATTGTGCCACGATCACTCAAGTCATCTGAAAAAATATGCGTGATCTAGAACTGAGCGCGAACTGCATGTGCCGCGGTTCACTTACGTGATCTGAGAATGGGAAAATTTCCTTCAAAGTTCATCTCGCCACCAAAACGTCTATTGAAGAAAAAAAAATTATCAGGGCGCAAACAATATTCATAAGCACAACATAATTTCATTGCGAATACTTTTAAAATGTGTTTTCCAATCACAAAACCTCATATTCATAATTAACAACCGAAAGCATTAATGAAACTCAATTTCTTAAATACATGTTTACACTGTATAGATTATTGTCATTAAAAAATTTTCAGAATTTAAAACATTTATATACATATGCCCCTTTCATATCTTTTGTTGAACGAATGAGTAACAAAACTAATTTATACCTTGAGCAGTCTGTAGCTGGAATAAAAGGAGGGTAAAGCAAACTCTAACATTGGAAACATATTGATAACAGCCACGCGATTATGTGCACTTTCCACAAACTAAGCAAATCAACGAAAATTGTGAAATGACAGAGATCAAATGAAAAATTGAGAGAGCAAGCTGATTTTGCCCGCTGGCAAGAACTAAAATCAGTTTCTATAATGTGAAAACCACATTTATCTATAGCTTCATTCCTTTTCACAGAAGAGCGAAGTTCAACTGCAAACAAAAACCACGATGAAGATGTTTGAGATAAGATTTCCTTCTTCTAATTAGACTATTCAGATCTATGTAACTAAGTTTCTATTAACAAGAAGAAAAAAAAACATGATGCTGAAAATCCACCGGCAACAGATTATATGTTGACGGGGCAAAACTTGATTGACCACTTAGTTAATTAATTATGATTTTAATTAGCATCAGAATCACTGTGATTAATAAATGATAAGATTTAAAAATTTATGAAAATCAGAAAATACGCAATTTTACTAATTTTCACGAATTTGACTAATTAATTAATTATGATCTTAATTAGCATAAGAATCGTTGTGATTAATAAATGACTAGCGAATAGTCGGTTATAATTATTAGTTTGTAAAGCACCACCACCATTAAATTCTGACCACCTCCCAGTGAAATTGAATGTTGATCTCAGAATCAACTCATCTAGAATGAAAATTTAAAGTATCAACTGGCAGAAATATCAACGTAATCTCCAAGAGCTTGATTTTTCAGTATAATTTTCAACGATAGTCAGCAAGAGCAGACAATGCCACAAAGAATTAACGAAACAAATGCAAAGAGCCATAGAAGAGGCAACAACGGAAAGAGAAAAGAATATGAATCCTTTAAAACTGTCAACCCCTTCGATGATTGGGCAAGAAAATCTGCTACTGTTACTTGGGTAACTCCTACAGTAGGTTTTTGTCAGATAAAGAAAATATATATTTTTTCCACATCAATGTCGTATACGGTTTGATAATTGTATGATTGTGATGATCGGTGAATAATACAAAATAAAACGATAAAATATGTGTCGATATAGCTGATATAGCTAAGGTTAATGCGTTTGTTGATGCGATAGGAAATTTTCACTAGCATTATTCTCTTGTGAATTTGAGAAAAATAATTATATATCATCAAAACTCTGCTCTTGATATCTACAATACGCATAAAACCCTATTTAATCACATTACTGTGTTCCCTGTATTTCTTTTACGTATTGCTTACAATCGGGGGCCAGTGCCGTCTTAACGCATGGGCCCACCCGGGCCTCAAGAGAAGAGGGGCCTCACAAAAGTGAGATCTGTTTGAAATTTTCTAGAATTTGCCAGGAAGTGCCACAGAAAAACCATTTGGCCCGGAGCCCATGATGCTCTTAAGACGGCCCTGACTTGGGCGAATCCGGCGGGGGTCTGAGAGCCGGATCAGAGGTGCGCCAAAATGCATGCTTGCCGCTTGTGACCAGCCATCTAGTTGCGGTCGTGCTTGTAAGCGTAATCAATCTGAGTCTAACATAATACATATAATAAATACTTATCCAAGATTATCAACCAACATCTAAAAAGAAAAAAATCTGGTTGTTAAAAAATTAATTTTTCCTTTCTGTAAATAAATCCATTCCTTAAAAACAATGACGTCGTTGATGACGTTCAACTGCGCTGTGTAGAATGTTTCTCTCTGGCCCGTCACCTCTGTCTCTGGAATTGGCGGGAAACTTCAAGCCTTCTCATTGGTCGTTGGGACATCTCTCACATCCGGGAGCTCTTGCGAATTTGTTTACGCTCCGGCGAGAGACCAATAGAAGGACCAAAAAGTATAATGAGTACCACAACATCATTATCCCGGAGCAACACGGCTTCCGGGAAGGTCACTCAACCACTACGCAACTCCTGAGGGTCATTGAATACCTCCAACGGGCCAGACTTAGCCAAAAAACAGTAGCACTAGCCCTATATGATCTCGCGAAAAGTTTCGATAAAGTTTGGCACAACGGGCTAGTGCACAAGCTCATTCGCATGAACTTGCCCAGGAGCCTGATTACATTCACAAAAAATTATCTCGAAGGTAGAACCTTCAAGGTCAAAATCAACCAGACACTATCATAAGCTCGCCCCATCAGGGCTTCTATAGCCCAGGGAAGTGTTCTAGGCCCGGCACTTCATAATTATCATATGAATGACTTCCCAATGAGCGACACAGGCCTAACGGCCCTTTACGCAGATGATAGTGCTGTTGCAGAGTGCCACTGGTCTCCCTTGGGAGCATTGGATGCCCAACAGGAGAATGCAAGATTAATAGAAGAATGGTGCACGAAGAGTAGAGTTCTACTCAATGCAAACAAAACCATCTTCATGTGGGTAACAGGCAAAAGGCCAGCGAATTTGCCGCAAAATGCGGCTCTCGTAATAAATGGAACCAGAATTCTACCATCCGACACTGCGAAATATCTCGGAATTATCCTTGACAGACCGCTATCCCTGACCTCTCACTGCAAGGAGGCCATCAGAAGAGCCATGATTGCCACTGCTATGATGAGGAGAATCTACCAGAGCAATATATCTCTCTCAGTTAAAAACAAAATAATCCTCTACAAACTTGCGATCCGGCCTACTATGACGTACGGTGCAATAGCATGGTTTTACCACAGGGACCAGATAATAGTGCGAATTGAACGCGAACAAAACAAATACCTTAGGAAAATCCTCAGGGCCCCATGGTTCCTGAGAAACAAACATATCAGAAAGGACACGCAAGTCGAAACTGTGTTTGACTTTGTTCAGAGACTTGCAAGAAAATTCTTCGAAAACATCGAAAATTCTGAATCTGAACAATTACGAAGCGTCTCAGAATATGACAGTAACCAGATTCTGTCAAGAAGGAGGCCCAAAAACATTTTGAGTCTTCAAAGACCAAATGTTCCTGGACTTTAGTAGTCATAGAAACACTCAATGGAAACAAACGGCAATTCACTTGATTCAATAAACATATTAGATGTAAGCATAACAGTATAGTGAATGCTAAACTCATAATCCAGAATGGAGTAGCAGCCGAGCGGTTGTCATAGCAACAGCGAACTCAACGCAAGAGCAAAATAAACAACAATAGGAGAGCTCCAGTCAGACAATCAACCCCTTGGAATGAAAAGGAGCAAACATGAAAAGGGTAATCGATACCTTGGAAGATTAGACCCCCCCCCCCCGAGCCCAGATACTAGGAGGACGGAAAGGAAGAAAGGGTAACAATGAACAGAGATAAGGAGAGCGCTGCTGGATCACCCTCCCCCCCACACATGAGTAAGGAGCACAGAGTAATAATACTATATCTTAAGTCTATGGTAAGGAGGAAGAGAAAAAGAGGGAAAAAACTAAATACCTTAAGAGAAAAGTATGATCGGGGATGCTCACCTCACCCCCCCCCCCTCCAATATCGTCATAGTGACTCGAGGAGCAGGTAGTAAAACTGAGAGGGGGGAAAAGAAGAAGCCCAGACGGTATAGCATAATGTTCTCTCCCGCCAGGGGGAGCTGCATACAGCAAATAGAATTGTAAATAAACAAATGATGCCATTGTAAAAAAAACACGTGAAGGGTAATGCCCACACGGTACTGTAAATATTGGTGGAGGTATAGAACATTATTGAATATGATATATGAACTAATATGAATACAAGAACATGTAACTGTAAATAAAAATTTGTAAATAAAAATTTCTTGAAAAACTGTTAATGTAACATGACCCGGCCCTTGGAAGATTCCGTTTTTCGATAGCCCATAAACACTCATGACAGAGGCCCGTTCACCCCGGAGCCAAGTAGGGCACTAAAGTGCGTAAAAATATACGAAGTTATATTTCCGGCCCTGCCTCCGAAAGAGGAGAGCGCGTCGCGAACCCCGCGAGAACAACGAATAAATGCTCAAATGTAAAGCCCGTCAGGGCGCCAGCTTCAGAAAAATGGAGCACACTTATAAAAAAGTCTGCATGCACGAAAATGGCTATACGCAAATAACGCTAGCAGATGGCGGCACTAAATAAAGGGGGTATGCGTTGCTATAACAGCAACGATTGGAACCCTGTATCACCACTCATGGTATTGGTATTGGTAAGGACCAAAAAAAAAAAAAGTCTGCTCTCTCTCTCTCTCTTTGGTGGCGGGAAATTTCAAGCCCTTTGATTGGTGTTACGTCTAATCCGGGGATTTCGAAACTTTGTTTATACCAAAGAGCGAGAGGAGGGAGGGAAGAGACACGGAGAAGGTCACGTGGGGGGAGGGGGGGGGGACTCGCCTCAATATAGAAACATTTCATGGAACATTAAAATCATTTGAGATTTTTTTTTTTTTTTTTTAATTTCTGCAAATTAATGAGACAGAGAAAATTTGAAACTTATTTTGTAACCTATGCATTTACATGCAACACTTTTTTTTTATTATTTCCGTCTTCATGTTAACGTTATTTAAATAGGGGAATTGCGAAAAATATATTCTGTGCATTTCGTTTGAAATTAAATTTTTTTGTCACTTTCTCACAAATTTGTTCGTGGGCCCCTTTCTCAAGATTTTCATCCGTGCCCCCTTCCCCCTGGAACATCCTAGGGCCCCCGATTGAGAACCACTGATATACAAGACGCATAGCAAACGGGGGGGTATGACATTTTACTGGCGAAATGTTGATCCTAGAGGTATACTTCCAGTTAGAAAATGTTTCCAAATAACACGTGTAGTACTCAGATAGATAGAACCGCTCACATATCACTCATCATCGGGAAACTACATATGATGACCTTAAGAAACCTCTAAAAGTTTTCTTGGAAGTGCAGGGCACCCTCTCCCCCCTCTCATTCAACATCTGCGAGAAAGTAAAAAATTTCTTAAACAAGTCGAAAGTCTGGGAAATAGCTTCCTTTATATATATAGATAGAACCGCTCACAGCCCTGGACTGATGCAAAGCACCTTGCACTTCCGTTACCTCAAAAGAGGCAGAGTTGTGTCGGAAAAGTTAGCAAATATTTATAGTGGTGGCTCTTACATTACAATATAAGACTATATATATAATTATTTTTTTTTCTGCAACAGTTGTTTTTAAATGAAAACAGTGTGGAAAGTCCTGTTTTAAAGACCCACGAATGAACGACAGAACTTCGTCCAGCTTCGTGGCAGAGTTTGGGACACTTTATGTTGCGACAAAAAAAAATTTTTTACATATTTTCCCCGGACAATTGTTGGAAACTGTCGCGATTAACGAATTTTGTGGTGATTTAAGACGAGATGGGATTGGGAGTTGGAGAAAAGTTTCTGGGTTTCGTTAAGACGGGATGGACATACACATATTAGGATGGAGGTGTATTTTAAAAGCAATTGGAGGGGACTCCTCATGCCGTCTCATCTGTTATCTTACACTTGTAGCAGGATACAAGAAAAACAAACGAAATGAGAATATTGTTGTGAAATATTAAATATCCATCGGAGCGAGCCATATCGCTTAACACCTTATTGGTGAGATAAGGGGTTTGATAAATTGCGGATTAGAAGCCAGCATCAGTTTCATTGGGATGAGTTCCCTTGCTCCGGTGGATTTGATGAAAATATACACATCACCGAGCGACCCGCGGCACATTTATAAATCAGTTAAGTGACACGTGGAGCATTTCCAGATCACATAGTGATCCGCACCGCGTTCAAAGATCACTCTGTGTGTGTGTGATTAGCGGCTCATTCACAGATCACTCAAGTGACCCGCATTGTCCAGTGACCCGCAAAGGTCGAGCACCTACCTCTGCTACACATTAACTTTCATCGAAATACCTCCATTAGGTCGGGACCTGATTGCGGCGCGGTTGCAGGCGGTTGAGGTTGTGGGGAAGGCATCATCTATAGCAGTGTTTCCCAAAGTGGGCGGTGGGACTATTCAAGGGGGCGATACCAGCTACAGACGTGATTGGGGGGGGGGGGTGGCTACGAATGGGCATAAGGGGGCGATGGGAGGACGAGAGGAAAAAATAGGTTTTCGAAAACTGGGACCCTTTTCCGAAGAAAGCCTTCGTGAATATCTGTGCCTATGGGCGAAAAAAAAGCAACTAAGAATGTTTCTGCACACAGTAGTTGTACTTGTTTCATCTGTTCAGAAGGAAACAGAGCTGAAGTGTTCTCCCCTCCTTGAATATGCGCTGTACATTCCAGTTGTATTGTAAATGTAATTGATCGATAAAGCCTTCTGTCGCAGATTTCAACATCATCTGAGAATGACTGGTTTCGCTAAAGGCTATTCATTATTGGAGCTATCGTCCCCCAAAAGTGCAGCTGGTATCAGTGTTCTGGTTTCAGGGCTCTCGTCATTTTTTTTCACATTATAAATTCAATACAGATTGTGGCCCGCCAAAGAGAATAGCCTCGGGACCCTGCGGCAGGATGCGGGGGGGGGGGGAGAGCATGATTTTAGCATCACTGTTCATTCAACTACGGCTATGGTCTTTCTGTGTATGCTGGTTTTTAAGAACCGCTTAGGAACAGAAGCAAACATCAATGGTCAACAGCTCGTCACGACACCACAAGGAACCCCGACGCTCACTTTGAGGAATTGCCGTAATGGAAATTTTTTTGTAATGTATTCATTCGTGAATTACTTAAACCCAAAGATAACGTGTGTGGAAGTACCAAAATAAGAATTACAGACGAACAGTCTTGAATTTTCGTGCGAAAAAAGTCACATATCTAAAGTGTTTGTTACACAACGCATGGACCTCCATTTCATAGTTCAAACATGCGTATCAACTTCAGCCACCTCTTTGGGCGATTTGACTCTTGGGGTCTTTGTGTTTGTATTTGTAATTTCGATGGTGTCCGAAAAGAAATGAATGGAATGCGGAAGAAGATGTTTGTGTTGAATCCACACAGTAAGTACAATAATGTATTTTTTTTCATCAAAATTTTGATGTTACCAAGTCCTCTTATATTGACCGATTTTCATGACTTGAGTAAGCCACTTGGGCAATACTATCTATCAGAGGCACCGACATCAAAAAAATATTGGAGGGGGGGGGGGAGGCATAAAGTTGCTTGTCGTCCCGTATACACGAGACTCAAGCGTGTACGCAGGACAGAGAGAACGTGCATTGCATTTTATTTTTAGAAATTAATTGCAGGGGGGGAGGGGCCAACACAACCTTAAAAATTTTATTGGGGAAGAGGGGCTCAAAGGGCCTCAACTCTTAGGTTTCGGTGCCTATATGCTATCTATTAATGCTTATCAAGAGCGCTATCCGTAACCGCACTGATTATGACAATAAGGACAAAAAAAATTTTGGTACTATCTCCGAAAACAATCATCGTTTCTCCTTCGAATATTGCGAAGAATATACGGATGGGGCGATCGATGGAACCGTTTCTCCTATGGAACCGTTCACACCGGAAATAACATGGCAGAAAATAAGGTAGTGTAACAAAAAATACTTACAAATACAACGCCACAACAGGCAAATTGCCCAACGAGGTGGCTGACTTAAGAACATCATGGATCCCCGAGGCATTTTTTGGAGGCCCTACCTACTACTACTACTACACCACACATGACGCCCCCCCCCCCGCGGAACCCCCAACGAATCGGTACATGCGGGAATGTGAGTGTACGTGTAGTGAAACCTGACGTAAGTTTTTTTTTTGTTTCTCTGTAATGCTTGTTATATGTAGTGCTGCCATCTGCCACCAGTTTTTCTAACTATGAGTGAAGTGTTATGATTGAATGATTTATCGTTGTAGGACTGTTGCTCTCTGTGGCGAGACTTTTTCACGGGGAGATCGGCTCGCATTTGCGCCTTGAAGTTGGGGAACCACAGAAAACCAACTTCAGCCGACACCACTGTGGGGTTCGAACCCGGATGCCCGCATCGCGAGTCCGTCACTATTGCCTTCGAGTGCTTGCTACTTGCGTTCGAGTTCGTTTCAAAATTTACTTGGTTAACAAACCAGAAACACCAACTAATGTCTCACGAGCTCCCGAGATCGACGATTTCAAAAATGAATTTATTTTAACGATCAAATTTTGAAACTTCGAAAGGGAAAAGTCATAAAGCAGTAGATTGTCAGGTAAATTTGGTTGCCGACCCATGCTTCAGAGAGTGTGAACACGATTGCGTATTTACTGCGTTACAACAACACAAATTCTAATTGGATTGCCATGTGCGCATATTTCTAAGACGGTCACTATAAAATCGAAACCGGCGAGTAGTTTGCATCAATTCCATATTAAATAAATAAATAAATATGTATAATTTCTCTAATTGAGCCGTGTTGCAAGTGGCTTTGTTCGAACTTGAATAATAAGGATTGGCTGAATTTTATCATCAATGAAGGTTTATGCATTCACCGGAACTCATTTCATCAACACCTCATTTTGTGCTCCATGTAAAAGTAGAACAATTAACTCCAACATGCGTTGGTGCGAATAATGCTGTATAAAATAAAATTTCTGGATACGCGCAATTTCATATAGGAGTACGTAACATATGTTAAATGTACTTTAAATTGTTTCAGGAATGTGCAGTTGGCAATAGGGAGAGGGGGGCGTGGAGACAAAAAAAATAAATATTATTTTAATCTATGTAACGTGATCATCACGTATTCCTTACACTCTGCAATGAAATAAATAATCTGTATTGAATGAAAATAACAATTTTCGATACTTTTCTTTTCAATCTCCAACAACAACAATTATCACATTTACGAGAAAAATTGACAGAAATATCATTAAAAGACGGTCTGACGTTCAAATTTGAAGATGGCTATCAATTTTTCTGGCTACAAAAGCAAATACTGTCCCTGGAATTTATGGGGATATACAGTGGAGCCTCCCATAACGAACACTTTCTTTCTTTCAAACTGAGCACAACTCAGGTCTATCACCATTTATGGGCGATTTACTACCTAGTGAATTGTACCGGAAGTGTAACTGCGTGTGTACCTAACAGTCTGAATGCGTATGTAGTGTTGTGTTTGATTTTGAAGTGCCGCCATCTATATTTCAGAAGTGAATGATGCATTATGATTGAATTTGTGCTTGTTTGTAGGTCTGTTGCTCTCTGTGGCGAAACTTTTTTAAGGGGAAATTGTGGCTCGCATTCGCGCCTTGAAGTTGGGAACCACAGAAAACCAACTTCAGCCGACCATCACTGTGGTAACGGTGGGGTTCGAACTCGGGAGCTTGCGACGCGGGTCCGTCACTATAACCACTCGACCACCACAGCGGCCATAACGGACACTCCCCGTTTTTAGCGGACACCTCCAGTTCAAATACTTTTTCGAATTACGTCAACGGGACTCTGGATATGGGACTGATTATTTTACTATCCATTAACGGACACTCTTCGTAAGCGGCGAGAAAATTTTCGGTCCCGTGAGTCAGTGCCGTCTTAACGCATGGGCTCCTGAAGAAAAGAGGGACCTCAGAAAAACGAAAAGTAGTTGAACTTTTTGACACGTTTCCAGGTAGGGCCTCAGAAAAATCACTTGGCCGGGGGGGTCCATGATGCTCTTAAGACGGCCCTGCAGTCAGTGTCCGTTATTGAGAAGTTCTAATATAGCTGAACATTTTTCATGTGCGAGACGTTTCAATGCAGTCACAAATCTTTCGGCAAAAATCGAAATCGCCTACAGATATTCAATTGTGAGGATTTGAGAACGCTGCTTAGTAAAACCAAACGACAATCATCACACTTAGAAAACATCTATTAATAATAAAATTATTTTTATTAAAACTAAGTAACAATAGTGTAGTTTTGCGTCTGTGTTTTTTAATAATTTTAACATTAATGTGGATATTTTTTGTGTGACGCGAATATTACTTTGACCACGATAAATGCAACTAAATGCATATGTTTTGTGCTATATGCATATGTTTATAATTCACAAATTTAATTTCTTTGTTTTGCAATGAAGTTTGCAGTAATTTTTTTAATTGTAATTATTTTAGAATTTTTAACCCTTTTTATACTAGAAATGTTTCAGGAAAATCAATGATGCAAAAAAAAAATCGAAAATTTGTCACTGCATCTTTCAACTTTTTAAAGTGGGGTTTTAATATCTTTTCCAGGGGGGCGATGAGAAATTTTGTTTTTGAAAAGGGGACGATGGGCTGAATAAGTTTGGGAAGCACTGATCCATAGTTTTATATTTTACGCACAGATAGAACCGCAACCGCTGAGGGCGGTTTTTTTCAACCGAGAAAATCCACATTTTTTGGACGGTTGGGGTAACCGGAAAGCTGCCATCATCTATAGTGCTGTGCGAATTTTTTGTCATTTTTAGCTTCTATTGGCGTTAAAAATATTGATATTTACTTTTTTTCCGATAATCCACACATTAATTCCGTTGGATATGTTATATTTTTGAGCGTACTTAAATGAGTGGAATCAGTGGGTGATGTTCGGGAAACCTTTCTGTGGATGACACCTTTGTACCCTTTCCTTGTAAGTGATCCAGACGTTACACGTATCAAGACGTCGGGACAGTACGGGGAGAAAAAAAACATACAGGAGAACCAAAACATTGGATACATTTTGAAGTGCTTGCGGAAACTTGCCTGACGCAAAGGTACAACAGAAACGGCGACATGACAGCAGAAAAAAATAGATTGCTCAGATTAAGCCTTTACATCCTTCACCCAAAACAATGCTAGCGACTAGCAGTTGTCGTCACGGCATGGAAGATTTTACGAGCGAAGGTTCTAGATCAATGATTCCCAACGTGGGCGTTAATGCACCTTGGGGGCGATGGAAGCTACGGGTATAACATGGGATCCTATGGGTTAGACTGCGTTGGAACAAAAAGGTTGGAAAACTATGTTCTAGATCAGTGGTTCTCAACCGGATGGCCCCCTAGTGGTACTGGGATACTTCAGGGGGGCCACAGAAGAAAATGGAGGAAGGGGCCATGACAGGTGGTTTGGAGGGCTGCAGAGAGCTGAGAAGAAAAATTAAGGTGACTATTCACTTGCAGAATCTAACAAAACCACTCATAAAACCCAGGGCCGTCTTAGGGTATGGACCCACCCGTGCCTCACGCCTACATTTTGTAGCAGGATCCCTAGGATGGGGTT
This sequence comes from Pholcus phalangioides, assembly GCF_987345545.1. NCBI lineage: Eukaryota > Metazoa > Arthropoda > Arachnida > Araneae > Pholcidae > Pholcus > Pholcus phalangioides. The sequence continues at coordinate 9,759,160 of NW_028301617.1, read as the reverse complement.
TTTTTGCAGGCCCTCGGCTACATTTTGCACAGACCCCCTCCTCTATATTAAATTAAAGTGTGAAAAACAAAAAATTATGAAAACCATATCAGGCCCCGGGCTGCAGTTCTGTCAGTCCCACTCTTGTGAGGGGTCATGCCCGGAGGTCTCATGTCCATAAGTGTATCCCACCTTATGATATTTTGTATAGTGCAATAAATTTTGAAAATAAGTAGGAAATATGTAGGCTGCTTATTTCCAGCTAACTATGAGACTACCATAGCATCACTTTGCCTAGGGGCCCCCCATGATGTGAGACGGCCCTAAATAGAACTCGGACTAGCGGGGAGCTCAATAAATTCTAGGCCAATGGTCTGGAGGCCAATCTTATTTGCAAAATTTTCGCTCAGTTAAACTTCACTGAAAAAATCAATTCATGTAAAGGATCTTGCTTGAAGATAATCAGCCCCGGTTTAATGATAGAATAACTCTATTTCCAGGGATTGTAAAATGATTAGAAGATATAAAGAGATACCAAAATAAGAAATTGAAATTACTCATAAAACATTATTGTTGTCAAAAGTGAACTGGCAACATGTGTTTACTAAATTTACCTCAAAAACACAATTATTCAATATTTTATACCTTTTATTTCAAAATATATTCTGAAAACTATATATATATATATAATTTGTACTTTCTGATGAGCTTTGAGGTTCACATGGAAATATTCTAGATGGCGCTCATCATTACAGTGCTGGCATCAGAAGAAAGCGTACAGTGACATCTAGGGACATAAATAGTGTTCGCAATCTAGGATAAATAAATACAGAGCAAAACACAGCTTTGAAAAGATACGTGGGCGGAGATACGGGGGGGGGGCGTGGTTGCATTGCGCCCCCCCCCCAACCATCAAAGGTGATGTCGACTGATCTAATGCACATATATGTATAGATGAATCGACATTATCATCATCTTGCCCCCCCCCCCCCCAGACTTCCAAGTCTAACCCCGCCTATGAAAAGATAGCGAACAATCGTTTGTAGCAGGACTTACATGACCGCTGGCCGTCGAGACAGACCATCTTGGGATGGTTTGCGCCCTTTCCCAAAGGGATGGACGGTGTCGGAGAGCCTGATATCGGATTCGATTATGTAATAGGGGGGGGGGAAGAACATATGTAAAACAGTATATGCCAGTCATGTGGAAAAGCTGACAATCACAAAACGCTTCCTCTTTCACAAAAGTATTTTCCGCATAAGTTTATATGTTACAGTATTTTAAGCCTTCAACAATTTCATTTACTGGCTGAAAAATACTTATTCACCAAACCTGGCCATACCGCAATTTACTTAATGAGATGGGTTGGAAATGAAGGCACTGTCTGTTGGTGGTCACCTCAAGTTCATTTAGGGAAAATAGCTTTATCTTCGTAGAATGTTGGGTGATTGACGGATGGATTTGCTTTTGTATATTTCAGCTTACCCGATATGTATAGGGGGGGTTCTTTTTTGATTTTGTTGGAAGATCAAATGATTGTCAAACTCATATGATGATGTGTTGTGAATGTATATAGTGTGATAATTACAATGTAAACAGTAATACTCAAGTGGAGTAATTATTATAAATCGCAGGGGCACTAATTTGCGGCTCTCCAGTTGTTAATGGTTGCTCCATGGGGTAAGATTTAAAGTTGATTTTTTTTGTGGAGAAAATAAATGCTCCCTTCCTTTTGTTTTATTTGTCAATGAAGAAAAATTAGTGATTGATACGATTTCGAATTTTATGAATAAAATTCTGTAGTTCGCGAACATTCATGTAGCATATAAACAGTACAGAGATAGCGCGCGCACACATTATTGCATAATTGTTTTTAGTGCCGTCTAGTTTCTTTATTTCAATACATATATTTATATATGTATATAAATATATATATATATATATATGCGTTTATTGATATGCGATAGGAAATTTTCAGTATCATTATTCACTCTTGTGAATTAAAAAAATAATTTTATCATAAAAACTCTGCTTTTTCATATTATGTGATATCAACATATGCATTTAACCATATTTAATCACATTACTGTGTTCCCTGTATTTATTTTACGCATTACTTACAGTCCGGGCTCAACTTGGGCGAAGCAGGCGGGTCTGCTGCGCCGGATGAGAAGGGGCGCCAATTAACCTCTCTTCCAACATCACAATAGGGGCGCCAAAATGCATGCTCGCCCCTTGTGACCAGGCATCTAGTTGCGGTCCTGCTTGTAAGTATAATATTCCGAGTCTAACGTAATATAATAAATATACCATAAGATTATCAACCCATGTGTTATCCATTCGGCGCAGAGTTGATGTTGAATCTATTATTTAACCACATGCTTGACGGGTTTTTAATTTTTTTTCATTCTGTATTCATACGTCAATGACTAGAAATAATAGACAATTACAGAGAATCGTACTGAATTTTTTTAACTTACAAATACCAACTTTTGATTCTCTTATTACATTTTTTCGAAATTAATTTTTTTTAAAAGCTCTTATTTGAATGTTTTTGCATGTGATATATACAACCTAGTTTTTAGATACATTATGTGTCTACAACTTGTAGATATTATATTGAGCTGAGCTGAGCTGAATGGAACTTGATTCGCCGGTCCCGCGGCACAATTTTTGATGGCCGTTCTACCGGTCTTAGCAGTGGGCACAAGAAGTACTTGGCCTATTTTGTTGTGTAAAAGTGTGTGTGATGAATAGTGTGTGTAGCTGTATGTGTAGAAATTTAAGTCAAAATCGGGACTCTAAGCTCGTTTAACAGATTACTTCAGGCAAAATGCCATATCGACAACTGAAAGAAAATTATCATGAGTCACTATATTTATGCACTATAAATGGTCATGCTTTTCCTCAGAGAAGGTAGGTGTCAGCGCCATTTGTTGGGCTGATTTGGGGAGAGAGGTGTTTTTTTTTTATATAGTTTCGTGAGGTGGTCTCGGTCCAGGCACATTTTATTCTTGCGTTGACACCGTTTTTCAACGCAGCCAGCACAGTTCATGTGTGTTTGTTATTCACTGTGTCCACAGATATTGAGCGTTAGCACGTTTGTCCATTTCCCCCTATGGGGAACGGTTCCTGTGCCTGCCTTTGTGCATTTTAGTTTCTTCGCTGGGAGGTTTCTATGCCGCCTCCCTAGCGGTACTCGAAAAGATATTTGTTCTCTTTGAGTTCTCAGAGAATATTTGTTCCTTTTTCGCATTTCAGATCAGTGTCATTTCATTGACGCTGATTTTATTTCACTATTATATTGATTTCAGATATTATATTGCTGTTGCATGAAACCATATCGTTTGTGCAGATTTAGTTAAATGTTTATTTTACAACTCGTCACTGCCGTTTAAAGAATTTAATTACTTTTCCAAAAACTGTTATAAGAACACGCACGAGGAGCCATGCCCGTTCGTTTAAAAACTTCCCGTGCTATTAATGCTTGATGTGAGAGTACTGACACACGCTACCAAAAATAATTCATATATAATATATAAATTTCTTCAAATGTTGAAATTTACGGAACAAACTGTGTTTCGCGCACTTCTAATTAGTTTATTTTATTTCTTTGCCAATAAAGAAAAAAAGTTGTGATCGATTTTTCAATTTAAAATTTTATGAATGAAATTCTGTAGTTCGCGATCGTTCATGTAGCGTGATTACAATGTGTAGGTAGCGCGCGTGTATTATTATCGCCTATTGTTTTTACTGCCATCTAGTGTTTTTGTATAAATACATTTTCGTACAAAAGTCGGGAAGGGAAGAAATTACAGAATATTTCACATATACGGTTTGATAATTCTAGCGAAGAAAAGGTGGCCAGACGTCCCGGTTTTTAACTGATCACTGTCACGACATCTGTTTGTGTCGGTTCTTGTCATCACCTAATCGAACATTTAATAAAATACAATTATTTTGAAATATTAACACGTTCTATTTTCCAGCTGCTACAAATCACAGTAAAAAAAATTATCTCAGGAAAAAAAATCATTCATCACGGCATGATGACCATATTTCGTTAGAAAAATATGGAAAATTATATGAACAAAAGTACGGGACATCACTGAGAATGTCAGCAAAATTACAAACTGTTAAAATTTCTGAAAAATTAACGGGGGTGAGAAACGACGGGACACTGGAAATCGCGGTGAATTGAACTGTAATTTACCGAAAAAATGCTGAGCGTGGCAAAGAGTACCGAGTGATTGAATGTGTGAGTGACCACATGATTTACTAAGAGAGTGATCATATAGTTAACCGAGTTATTACATCCGGGACCTCTTACTAATTTGTTTATGCTCCTGGGAGAGACAAACAGAAGGACCAAAAAAAAAGTCGTCTGCTCTCTCTGGTGGCGGGAAATTTCAAGCCTTTCGATTGGTTTTCGTCACTCGGTCACTCATACGGTCAATCGTTTCGCCACTCATATGGTGAATCACTCGGCCACTCATGCACTCACTTGGTCACTCATACGATAAATTATACAATCACTATCACCTAGGTCACTCGTACATTCAGTTACTCTGTCACTCATATGGTCAATCACTCACTTGGTCACTCATACGGTAAATTATTCAATCACTATCACTTAGGTCACTCGTACATTCAGTTACTCTGTCACTCATATGGTCAATCACTGATCTGTAAATGTGCTTCGGGTCATTTTAGTTACCTCTTAATATTAGCCTCTTATTTTAGCGTACCTCTTAAATGATCATCCAGTGCAAAACACAAGTTTTTTGCTAGTTTTATAAAAGGTGGCCAGACGTCCCGGTTTTTAACTAATCACTGTCACGACATCTGTTTGTGTCGGTTCTTGTCATCGCCTAATCAAATCACGGCATGATGACCATATTTCGTTAGAAAAATATAGAAGACTAGAATTTTATGAAGAAAAATACGGGACATCACTGAGAATGTTGGCAAAATTACAAACTGTGTTAAAATTTCTGAAAAAGGGACGAGTTGCTGATCACTCGACTGATCTACAGCATCTTCACAGATTACTTGATTATGTGTCCCATAACACGTTTTCAAATCAATGAAGTGCCCCGATTCAAAAGGGTAGCATTGAGTCTTGAGCTTCAGCGTAAGGACTTCATGACGTCATCATCGAACGAATGAGAGACGTAGAACGTGCAACGTCATCAGTTGTGGGAGGGGCGAACGAACGAGGAACGAATCATTGAAGAGATAAGTGACGTCATTCGTCAGTTGGGCCTTAAAACCGGATTTTTAATTTTCACTTTCAAAGTTTTAGTGATGTCATCAGATTCATCTCGTGGCATCTTCTAATGATAAAGCAACGCAAAACAACTGTTTATTGATGATTTCTTTATTGGAATAATTATTCTCTAAATATTATTAGTTTTGTGGAGCAGAAGCCTCAAATATTCTCCATTACCGGGACATTTTTTGAAATATTTGGAAAGAATATTCGATTTTTGACAGATGCTTTTCCGAGCTCATTCATGCAATGTTAAGTCAATGAGAAATTGCTTTTCTATATTATAGAATTGTCAGAAATGTCTCTTGCCCGAATCTTGCTCAAACTTGCAAAAGGAATTGGCTTTTAAATGCAAATTGTTTCTTTAAAGTTATTAAGAAATCGATTCATTCACTTAAATAATGTGTTTTCTGAAAATATGTTAAATACACACGCAGAATCAATTTTATTGAAACCAATGTCCTCTTTATTCTCTCGGTGCTAGGGCTAACTGGAAAAAATCAGCTTATCTGTGGATGTGCTTCGGGTCATTTGGGTGATCTGTGAAATTGAATAAATGAAATTGTTGAAGGCTTAAAATACTGTAACATATAAACTTATGCGGAAAATACTTTTGTGAAAGAGGAAGCGTTTTGTGATTGTCAGCTTTTCCACATGACTGGCATATACTGTTTTACATATGTTCTCCCCCCCCCCCCTATTCCATAATCGAATACGATATCAGGCTCTCCGACACTGTCCATCCCTTTGGGAAAGGGCGCAAACCATCCCAAGATGGTCTGTCTCGACGGCCAGCGGTCATGTAAGTCCTGCTACAAACGATTGTTCGCTATCTTTTCATAGGCGGAGTTAGACTTGGAAGTCTGGGGGGGGGGGGGGCAAGATGATGATAATGTCGATTCATCTATACATATATGCATTAGATCAGTCGACTTCACCTTTGATGGATGGAGGGGGGCAATGCAACCACGCCCCCCCCCCGTATCTCCGCCCACGTATCTTTTCAAAGCTGTGTTTTGCTCTGTATTTATTTATCCTAGATTGCGAACACTATTTATGTCCCTAGATGTCACTGTACGCTTTCTTCTGATGCCAGCACTGTAATGATGAGCGCCATCTAGAATATTTCCATGTGAACCTCAAAGCTCATCAGAAAGTACAAATTATATATATATATATATAGTTTTCAGAATATATTTTGAAATAAAAGGTATAAAATATTGAATAATTGTGTTTTTGAGGTAAATTTAGTAAACACATGTTGCCAGTTCACTTTTGACAACAATAATGTTTTATTAGTAGGTACACTCGGCATGCTATTGGTACGGAAGCTGCGACTGAGCACACACTCCGCAGATGGCCTTTTTCGTGGCATTTCCAGGTCCCACGATCGTTTTTGGCACTATTCAGGAGATCTTTCAGCTCTCTGATGGAGATTATGACATCTTTCACGGCTGCGCTCGTGGCCTGGATCTTTTCTTCGATGCCTGATTTTATCTGGCTCATCCAAGACATCAGTGAAAAAGCAATCGAGCTCTGAAGTGAGCGAAGGCTGGCGTGACTGGCTAGATAGCGGCGCGCTAGCCATAGAATCCACGACTCCCCCCCCCTCTCATCCTTTGCCCTCCCCTACCCCCTCCCTCTTCTCTACATTGCTTCCCAAGTGACACGTCACCACCAGGTAAGTAATAACAAGGCGAGTGAATATTCTCTTGCACGTGCTCTTGAATTTGTTAAAATGGGTATAATGTGCCCATATGCCGATCAAAATGGCGCCGACGCCATCGCCAAATTGCGCATGCTTACTGCGGACTTCGACGAGTCCGGGCCGAATTCGGGAAACTGTTCTTGCCGTGGATAGAGAAGTTGAAAATCCAAGTTGGGGGCAATAATACAGCTCACAATAGTTGTAAGTTTGAGCAAAAATTGGAATGTCTTGTGTTAGACTATTACCACCTTGAACAGGAGGGAAAGGGTGAAGTGGCCCTCATGGGCCTAGATGGTCTTTTCTGTGACGCCAGAGAACTACTCGACCTCATGGATATAAAGTGGTGCTGCCACAAAAGGGCGCTCATGTTTAAGAGACAGTTGACGTCCACCCTCCTCACGCAAGGTGACTCGGATTCCCCCCCCCCCCCATCTGAAAACAGGACCCGAAAAAAGCTGGAAAAAAAAGAGGGGAACCACTTAATTTGGGGAGCTCAATAGCCCCTGGCAGTTTTTCAGACACACAGAAGTCTGAACGCATAAGTGGCATAAGCACAAATTTGACCCTCGGGTCCGGAAGAAACTCAAACAGCGAAATTAACCTGCGCATCTGTCTGACCGAAAACACGCCAGCGCCCACTGAGGATAGTGAAATTCCCCCGACACTCAACATTCAAGCATTTCCGAGGAAAAAACAGATAATACCTCAGCGGAAAATTCGTCACAATCCACATCAACGAGCCAAAACAGCTCCAAATCACAAAAAGGCTCTTCAGCTCAAAACAGCTCTTCGGCTCAAAGCAGCTCATCAGGTGATAATTCACAGCATGAAAACAATTCCGTCTCAACTAACGCGCCAGCACAAACTATACCAGAAGGGGATGGCATGCCAACACATTCTGCTGCCCCCACTACAAATTCGCCCCCAAAAACAGCAACTTGCCCCCCCCCCCCATTAACTTTGGGGACAGAGCATCAACAAGCGTACGATTCGTCCAACCCGGCCCCAAGGGCCAGTGGCTGGGCCGCAACCAATACAGACAACAAAAAAGGCCACTGCCAGCCTTGAAGACCTCAGGGCCAATCAACAGAAATACCACAATCAGATTCGCCCAGGGCAAGAAAATTATGCCATCAACTGACATACAAGAAAAACTTGAAACCATGGACACTAGTAAACGGGCGGCTAAAGCAGCCCTTAATTATTATCTCATAGGAGCTGATGAAATAGATTCTGATGAAGAGAACTGCGAGAACGCCTTCGAGGCGCAGCCCCCCCCTCTGAGACCCTACTCGCAAATGAGCTCCCCGCATCCAACAATACGGCCCAGGAGACACAAACTGGACCCACTCAACAAACCGAATCTCAGCCTATTTCACACTCTGGACAGCAGCTCGCCCAGGCACCCGCATCTGTGCCCGCAACAACCCCAGACGCCATCCCAGCTGAACTTCTGCACCAACTACAACATTTAAACAAAGAAAACATCTTATAGTTTTGATTTCACTCCTTAATAATAGCACAAATAATTAATGCCCCCCCCCTCCCCCAGGCCATTAAGGGTAATGTCCTGGAACTGCAACGGACTCAGGGCCAACCTGAAAGAACTTCAAGAAGAAGTACACAGAACACAGATCGACATCATACTGCTCTCTGAGACTTTACTAAAATCAAAAAAAGCAATAATTTCGTCCATTCGCCTCAAGAAATCGCAGAAACTTTTGCTGACGCTTACGAGAGACAATTCTCCCCGAACAGGGCACAACCCCGACAGACAACAATCGATACATGTCAAAGAGTGACCGCACACATTCTTTATCATCGTGAAAACAGCCCAGGGCACATGGACACAACAACAGAAGACGAATTAAAAAATATCATCGCAAAACTTGATGCAAAAAAGGCCCCGGGGGCTGACGGCATCAGCAACAAGGCCCTTAAATTAATGACCCCATCACACCTGACAACACTCATGAACATAATAAACGCATCTCTCAAAGCAAACCACTTTCCGTCTCCAGGGAAGCATGCGATCATACGGGCCATACACAAAACTGGGACAGACCCAAATGAAGCTTCCTCATACAGACCTATTTCACTGCTGAAAAATTTCTGCAAATTATTTGAGAGAGTGATGGCATCCAGACTCTCTCTATATCATGAAACCAACAACGTTCTGCGCCCTAAGCAGCATGGGGGTCTAGGTCAATTCGTCGCGATCAACTTGTCGCGCGACAATTCGTCGCAATCAATTTGTCGCAGCGTCAATTCGTCGTGCTACAAACTCGTCGCGGTACAAATTTGTCGCAGAGTCAGTTCGTCGCGGTACAAATTTGTCGCAGAGTCATTTCGTCGCGGTACAAATTTGTCGCAGAGTCAATTTGTCGCGGTACAAATTTGTCGCAGAATCAGTTCGTCGCGGTACGAATTTGTCGCAGAATCAGTTCGTCGCGGTACAAATTTGTCGCAGAGTCAGTACGCCGATCAAATAAATTTTCAAAATTCAGTTTTCATGGTATTCATGCCACACTTCCCGCTTTCTGGCGGGATCTCCATTTCTCGCAGCGAGGGGCGTTGGGCGAACACACGAAGATGATAGATAAGTTATGATAAAATAAATTTTTAAAATTAAATTTTCACCGTATAAGCCGCACTCCCGCTTTCTGGCGGGATCTCCATTTCTCGCAGCGAGGGGTGTTGCGGGAACACACCAAGATGATAAATTAGGATCAATGCCCATCCCAAAGCACAATTTGCCTAAGGGGTCATTTAAGTATTACGTCAGGATCGGGGAGGGAGTTTCGGATTTGTTGACTTTTGATGGCGGGGGGGGGGGGGGTTGAAGGTCGCTTACGTCATCAACCACCCCTTTTTGAAGATATGAAATATTCTAAGCTGCTGGTGAAATTTTGCTGACAGGGGAGGGGATGGGGGTCAGTGTTTTGCTGATTTTTGCTGACAAGGGGGAGGGGGTCAAAAATGGCTGAAAATCTGCTTACGTAATACTTGAATGGCCCTAATTCACTATTGAATATGTATCTGCCATGTAGAGAATACATCTTTGAGGAATTTTTTACCGACAATATATCTAAGGCTAGCATTACACTATGAAAGTGTTCTAAAAGTCCTTTTATAAAACTTGAAAAATTCAACCAATAAGATTATCGGTTGCATTTGCTCGAATGTAACCTATGAACTTTATTGGTTGGATTTTTTGAGTTTTTAACTTGAGCAACTTATCCGGTGCAAATTAAATTTTGAAAATGTATGTGATCGCAATTTATCATCTCGGTGTGCGCCCCAACTCCCCTCGCTACGAGTAATGGAAATCTCGAGAGAAAGCGACAAGTGTGGCTTATCCGGTGAAAATGAAATATTAATTAAATTAAATTATTAATTATTTCAGGTTCTTGTGGAGATACTGTAGTGGTTAATGTTGGTGGGAGTCTCGAGTCCACATGGGACAGATACAAGTTTACACTTAAAGAGAGCCTCCGCTGTGCTGTAATTTGGGGAATATCATAAACACCGACATTTTTTTACAGAATTTTAAAATTTTATCATAGAAAAAATGATTTTTTTAACATTTACAATAATTGAATAATAAAACATTAATATCAATTGTAATTTTAATTTCGATGTAATTTCGATGATTTTTTTCGAAATGACAAAAAAAAAATTTAATAAACTGTGTGCATTTCTTGATGGAAAAAAACTTTTCTTCATGTTTATTTTTTCACGTATGTGACAAAAAACCTACATACAGATCGCGTGACGAGTTGACTCTGCGATAAATTGACGTCCCGACGAATTGGTTACACGACAAATTGTCACTGCGACGAATTTGTACCGCGACGAATTGGCTCTGCGACGAATTTGTACCGCGACGAATTGGCTCTGCGACGAATTTGTACCGCGACGAATTGGCTCTGCGACGAATTTGTACCGCGACGAATTTGTATCGCGACGAATTGGCTCTGCGACGAATTTGTACCGCGACGAATTGGCACTGCGACAAATTGATGCGCGACGAGTTGAGCGCGACAAGTTGAGTGCGACAAATTGACCGGCTACGGCAGCATGGCTTCCGCCCTGAACATTCATGCGTTACTCAGCTGGTCCGGGTCACAGAATACATAACCAACTCATTCAACTACATAGACACAGTTGCAGCCCTCTTTTGCGACATCTCCAAGGCGTTCGATAAGTGCGAATACGCCACCCTCTTATCCAAGCTCATCAACATGAATTTTCCACCATACTACATTCTTTTCTTCTCCAACTATCTCATGGGCCGCACGTTCCAAGTGAAAATTGGCCAAGACTTGTCTTCTACCAGACCCGTACGGGCCTCCGTCCCCCAAGGCAGCGTCCTCGGCCTCCAGCTCTTTCTTCTGTATATCAACGACTTCCTCTCCCCAAGAAATGGCATTCTTGCTCTGTTTGCAGACGACGCTGCGGTCCTCATCAGCAGCAGAAACCCCGCATATGCACTCTGGAACCTTCAAGATGCGGCCCATGACATCAAACAGTGGTGCACAGACTCGGATGTACGCATGAACTTTAACAAATGCCAATTCATGTGGTTTTCACGCAGAAAGAAGCTTCCCATATGCCCACTTACCTTTGGTGGAAACAGACTAAACCCAGTCACCACAGTCAAATATCTCGGCTGTGTTCTTGATAAGAAACTCCTCTTCAGAGAGCATGTCCAAATGGCCCGAAACAAAACCGTCAACATTATGGGCATACTCAACAGAATCACTTTCCCACATCCATCCCAAACCATCCTCTACAAATCCATTCTCCGTCCCACCACGCCTCTCCGGTTTGGGCCCCCATGCCCGTAAACTAAACATTAAAGGGCTCCAAATCCGCCAGAATAAAATCCTTCGCCAACTTATGCGTTCACCATGGTACTTGCGTAACATAAACATTCGCACCGATCTCCATATTTCACACCTACGGCCATACATCTTAGAACTGAACCAGAGCCAGTTCGACAGAATGGGAGAATCGAGATACGCCCACATACGTTGATTACTCCACTGATGAACCCTGGGAAATATAGGAGGCCCAAACAAATTTGCCACCTCCCGTGGCACGATCTCTTCCCCCCCCCCCCTTTCCACTGCTGAAGCATAGCACCCTGTACATAGCATTTACTCAGAGAAAAGACAGCTCGCTCCTCTCCTCTGACGTCACAGATAGCGCTTCCCGAAGGTAAGGCGACTTGATAAGGGGGCTATATCTAGTGGGGCCCTTATTCTAGTGGCTACACCCGAAGGTTAAGGCGACTAGTGGTTATACCGAAGGTCACTGAGAGGAAAAAAGGGGAAAGAAGACGCGAAAGGACCTTGGCTCGCTGCCAACAGCTGTTCTCCCACATCATCCCTCTCTCTCGCCAGAGGGCGCTCAAGGAAAAAAAAAAAGAAAATTTTATTATTACGATAGTAGCGGAGGGCTTAACGAGTAAAGTTGGCCTCCCCGCAAGCATCTCTCGCTTCCGGAACGGCCGCTCGCTCACTACGGTTCGTACTTCTGAACCACTCACGATCCAAACTGCCGCGTGGGGCCCCGCCTGCTCAGTACTGCTGTATATCAGTGTTTCTCAACCTTTTTTTGCCCGTGGCCCCCTTAGAACCATTTTTTTTTCTCGTGGCCCCCTGTCTTACCCTGAGTCTTCAACTCTCATCTAGAAGCAAGATCCTTTATATACGTATTGAAATAATTTTTTCATTGAAATTATACTGAACGAAAATTTTGCAAAGAAAATTGGCATCCATACTGGCCATACACTGGCCTAGAATTTATTGATCTCCCCGCTAGTCCGAGTTCTATCAGAACCGTCTCAACATCACGCCCCCCCCCCCCAGGCAAAGTGATGCTGTGTTAGTTCCATACTTAGCTGGATATAAACAGCCTACACATTTCCTACTTATTTTCAAAATTTATTGTACTATACAAATATCATAATGTCCCTACCTTACCTATGGACATGAGAACCCCGAGCATGACCCCTCACAATAGTGGGACAGTCAGAGCTGCAGCCCGGGGCCTGATATGGTTTTCATCATTTTTTGTTTTTCACACTATAATTCAATATAGAGAAGGGGGTCTGTGAAAAATGTAGCCAGGGACCTGCGAAAAACCTTATCCTAGGGAACTTGTTGCAAAATGTAGGCGGTGAAACCCGGGTAGGTCCATTCCCTAAGACGGCCCCGGTTTTATGGGTGGTTTTTTTGGATTCTGTAAGTGTATAGTCACTAATATAAAAGCTTTATGCTCTCTGAAGCTCTCCAAACCACCTATCATGGTTCCTTCGTCCATTTTCTTCCGTGACCCCCTTGAGGTATCCGAACCACTATATATCGTACCACTAGGGGGCCATATGGCCCCCGGTTGAGAACCACTGCTGTATATGTTCTGTATTTATTCAAGGGAAATCATATTACTCGGATCATCCCATTAATGTATCATTGTGATTGTATATAATTTCATACTTCAATTTGTCCTATGGGCCGAAACATCTCATTCCACGGCATTATGATTTTTACTTTAGAGCAAGAGAATATCACTTATTGTTGTTGTTGTTGCTTGTTCAGTGTATTTCACGTCTCGTCTCCCCCCCCCCCACCTAACAATCACTAACATTTCTGCTATTCCCCCCCCCCCACTTTGCTCCTTCACTCTTTTTTCCCAAATTGCACTTCAATTTTTGGCATTGTATTGATGCATAAACATATAGCAACTCAGAAAATTTCAAAAAATTAAAAAAAAAGAGGGGGATTTTCTCCACTGCACAGCTCCCTTCTGTATCCTCTTCATCTTTTAACAATACTAGCAGAAGGTTGTGGCGCATTTACCTGCAGGCGTGTTACCAGACCAGTCATTAATTTAAATGACCATACCCGATTTTGACAAAACTCTCCTCTCTTACACATCTCTCTTTCAAACGACCTTCTATGAATAATTGAACGAGCCGCTGGATCCTATCATCGGAGGTATTCAGGCGGAAGGCCGGATACTTCCAGTTAGAGACGTGCAAGTGGCCGGTATCATTGCCGAGGTTGTTAGACGATTTTATACGGTGGCAGTGATCGTGCAAAGTTTGGACTATTTGCAAACTTCAAATAGGTGAGCTGAATAGTTTTGTTGAGCGCCAGCACGATTTCTTTATTTTGGTGGGAAATAGTTTTTGAAAAAATGGAAAGAAATTTCTTTTGCGCACTCGATCAGTCACCATCGGTTAATGTAAAGGCAGCATGGTCGACGTTGATCACTGTCTCTAGATATGCTAATCAATCGGCAGACAATTTTCATGAAATAGTATTAGACAGTTTTCTGACATTAGCGGTCGAACTAAACAGACAGTATGATGAACAGTTGCCAGTAGATAGCGCCACTTGTAGTGATTCGGTAAGATTCAGAAAATTGATCGATCTTTATTATAAATGTAATGAAGCAAAAAGCAGCAAAGGAATGCTTAAGAGACAATTAGTGCTCATTGGAAAAGTGGTATCATTTTTTAGAAATGACTGTGGTCATTTAACAGCTAGTAAGAACGATAGAAAAAAATCGAGGGCAGTAAGTGAAAGTGCGATGAGCCCAGAAATACATTTTTCTAGTTCAGAGTCATATTCTGAATATGAATCAGGTGAAACAGGTAAGTCTAAAGGTGTGTTTAATCCGAAAGGTTTCAAATATACAAAGGTAAAAATGAGTAATAAGGATAAAGGTGATCGGTGTAACAAAAATGAAAAGTGTGACCCAGAAGAAGATTGATATGGATGATAGGGGTGTCCTTGAAGATAATGAACATAAACAGGGGGTTTTGTCTGATGGTAACAACAAGGAAAAGAGTGCAAACAACAAAAAAATGGTGATGACAGAAAAGGATGATCAGCAACCGGGAGGATATACGGCTTTGGCCGATAAATCAGTGAAAAACGCAGATGTTTGTGATGAGATTGAAATACAACAGACAAAAAATCATTTGGAAGCTGGAATGGGTGCATTTATAGCCGAAAATGGTCTTGGAGCTGATAATTATGAAGAAAGCAGCAATGATATGACAAAAGATAATGAAATCACTGACATTATAAGAAATAGCAGCGAGGGAAACAAGGCCAATAGTTAGTGAAAAATATGGTTTTTCATCTAAAGAGCTTGAAGACTCTGATACATCTAACAGCGAGGAGGAATTTGCACAGGGAGTCAATGAAGAGAAGGGTAATGGTGTTTTCCACCGTAATGAATAAAAGGACCAAAAAAAAAACGGACAGAAAAAAATTCAAGCCACCTGACATCTATCTCACACAGCTGGAAAATTGGATAACCCTGAGGAATCATCCAACTGGTATGTGTGAGAATGCTTTCAAAGGGATTTAAAGACGAGGTGATTGGGTTCTACAAATTGACAGTATACGAGATTAGGCAAGAGTCAAACAGTTCCTTTACACAGAAGGTTATGAATATCACAGTTTTAAACTCAAAGAGAAAGACATGTTAGAAATAGTGATAAAGAATTTAAATGTATCATGCACAGCAGAAATTATTAGAGAAAGTCTAGAAGCAATGAACTTTGAAATCGAATCGGTGAATAGACTCGTAAGTTTTAGAAACAACAAAGAACTGCCTATGGTTGTGATAGAAATGCCAAAAGACAAAAAAAAAATGAAACAAATATTTCAATTAGATAGTTTGCTAAACATGGTAGTTAAAGTGGAGACATAGAAACGACGGGGGCGGCCAATTCAATGCTATCGCTGTCAGAGGTTTTTTCACAGCCAAGCAAAGCTGTAATAATTCTGTTCGCTGTATGAAATGTGGAAAAGACCATACGACCCGAGACTGTAGCAAGAAGAGAGGAGACGGGCCAGGATCCTGTGTCAACTGTCTGGGAGATCACATTAGTTCGTGGACCGGATGTACGATGAATCCTCGTAACAGAGGGAAGAAAATTGAACAGGAAAAAAATGCTCAAACATACAGGAGATTTGATTCTACGAACGATACGAAAAATCTAGTGAAAACTACAGCATACCCAGTGCAAAATAGCACAAGACTTAATGAAGAATTAAGGGAAAAAATGGACGAACAGCAAAGAGAAGAAAAATATACAGCAAAATCACAAAAAAATGGCAAGATTTGGATAAACCCAAATTGGCAAAAAAGAAACCGGACTTTTGGGGGAAAAAGAAGTGAAAAACAAAGCCTTAACAGTTATCAAAAAAATAATTCAGCACGAAACAAGAATATAAGGGAGGAAGTAAACTGAAGAGCCAAAAAAAAAACAAAAAAAAAACTGGTACAGGCATGCGTATGCAAATAAACAGATATGGAACCAATCAGAGTACGGCGCTGAGGTCGGTAATGCCTATATAACAGAACAAGTGTCTGTCATAGTTGTTAGATCGGTTACTGCTTCTACAATGGCAGGTTATCGAGATTTAAGTGAGTTTGAACGCGGTGTTATAGTCATATGGTAGTGTAAATAGGGGAAAAATTATTTGAAAATGTCCAATCGCGGTGCTAGAATAATTACTGCATAGTCACTACTGCACCACAATCAATAGCGCATTAGGGGGTCATTCAAGTATTACGTCAGCATCGATGGGGGAGGGAGTTTCCGATTTGCTGACTTTTGATGAGAAGGGGGTTTGGATAATGCTTACGTCATCAACCACCCTTTATGAAGATATGAAATATTCTTAATGACATTTTATTCGGTGCACCAAAAACGAAAAAAAAAACATTTCGATAGTTATTGGGCACCTGAACTAACATTCTACCTATTGATAAGTCCCCTACAGAGCCACTTTAGTGATCTCTAAATGTTTCACGGATCCTTTAAGTGCTCTGGAAATGTTTCCGGGCCGCTTAAGTGCTCTGGAATGTGCCACGGGCCACTTAAATGCTCTGCACTTGTGCCACGGGTCATTTAAGTGACTTGAGAATAAGTGATAATAAAATGATAAGTGAAGCTTAGTTCTTTTTAAAAAATTAGGTTTGAGAGTGCCAAGCCACATCAGATAACCTTCAGGGCCACATTTAGTCTGCGGGTCAAGAGTTTACCATATATATATGGCTTAAACTGTGGGTCGCAATGAATTTTTTAAGGAAATTTTTTGAGTTCTCACCCTTCAAATAACATTGAAATTAACAGAAATCAATTATAATTACACATAAAGGTAAACTGAAGAGACAAAAAAAAACTGGTACAGGCATGCGTATGCAAATAAAGAGATATGGAACCAATCAGAGTACGGCGCTGCGGTTGGCAACGCCCATGTAACACAACAAATGTCTGGCATAGTCGTTAGATCGGTTACTGCTGCTACAATGGCAGGTTATCGAGATTTAAGTGAGTTTGAACGTGGTGTTATAATCGGTGCACGAGAGATAGCGATGAAATTTGGATTTTCACATATGACCATTTCACGAGTGTACCGTGAATAACGGGAATCCGTTAAAAAATTAAATCTACGACATCGCAGCGGCCGGAAAAAGATCATGCAAGAACGGGACTGACGAGAATCATCAAACGTGACAGACGTGCAACCCTTCCGCAAATTGCTGCAGATTTCAATGCTGGGCCATCAGCAAGTGTCAGCGTGCGAACCATTCAACGAAACATCATGGATATGGGCTTTCGGAGCCGAAGGCCCACTCGTGTACCCTTGATGACTGCACGACACAAAGCTTTACGCCTCGCCTGGGCCCGACAACACCGACATTGGACTGTTGAGGACTGGAAACACGTTGCCTGGTCTGACGAGTCTCGTTTCCAATTGCTTCGAGCTGATGGACATGTACGGGTATGGAGACAACCTCATGAATCCATGGACCCTACATGTCAACAGGGGACTGTTCAAGCTGGTGGAGGCTCTGTGATGGTATGGGGCGTGTGCAGTAAGCATCCTGTCTGATCACCTGCACCCATTCATATCCATTGTGCATTCCGACGGACTTGGACAATTTCAGCAGGACAATGCGACACCCCACACGTCCAGAATTGCTACAAAGTGGCTCCAGGAACACTCTTCTGACTTTGGACACTTCCGCTGGCCACCTAAATCCCCAGACATGAACATTATTGAACATATCTGGGATGCCTTGCAACGTGCTGTTCAGAAGAGATCTCCACCCCCTCTTACTCCTACGGATTTATGGACAGCCCTGCAGGATTCATGGTGTCAATTACCTCCAGCACTACTTCAAACATTAGTCGAGTCCATGCCACGTCGTGTTGCGTCACTTCTGCGGGCTCGCGGGTGCCCTACACGATATTTGGCAGGTGGACCAGTTTTTTTGGCTCTTCAGTGTATATAACATCCATCATAGCTTCTCGTATGCTTTTTGTAAATAACATCCTGATCATTGATATAATTAGTTTCTTATAAAATTTTGGATAAATGATAGTATACTATCACTGAAACCTATGTATTCTCACAATTTTCACTATGCTTTGACATTGATCAAGTGTGAGAAAATAAAAAAAAAAGTTTTGTTACTGATCCTGAAAAGGAGTATATCAGTAATTTCTTGTAACAATTTAGAGGTTTTTCTCGAAATGCATTGATATACATTGATATATTATATAATGCAAAAACAAAAAAAAAGGGAAAAACAGCAACATATTGCTCATGGAACCTATAGATATTGGTATATATTCAATATATATCACAGAGTTAGAATTTATACAAAGGATATAAAATTTTCAAAAAAAAAAAGGGGGGAGAAAGCAAAAATGCACACAAATATAAGAAAAACCTCCTTAAGTCGTTACTCTGATAATTCGTCATTTTTCTTCAGACCCTTCCAGCTCTCATAGACCACAATGTTATTAAACCCTCGTTTACTCGTCGCTAGTCGTCACTATGAAAAAGTTTGAGAAAGAGGAACAGACTATTTTTATGGCTCCCATTAAAAAAAGAGTTTGTTAACAGCATTGCCATATGCTTAAAAGCCACCATAAAATCCTATATATACCCAAACGGAACAGTTTAAGTAACGAAAGTTACGCTGGGGAAGTTCATTTGCCGACTAAGGTTTTTGGAACGTTGGGGACTGTTCAAGCTAGATCTCATTTCTGCCTGGGCTCCATTGGAGAAACTGGACAAACCGCGAGACACCCAAGCTCTGTCGCAAGAAGCAACGTGAGCACTTCGCCCCCTCCAGGGCATCTCCGGCAAAACCAAAATTTATTGATATGTCAAAGATTACATATAGTGCAAGGAAATCAGAAAATTATGTAAATCGAAGAATCAAATTAATCAAGTCAAAGTGCAACGCGCGGGCACGGATAATAAATAATCATAGAAAGCATGGGCTCTACTAATTTAGGACTTGAAATTTAAACAAAATATCTTATCTTAGAGGCCGTATCCCCCTCCACCAAGTCAAAAGTGTTCGAGATTACTTTGTAGTTGTATCATAAACTACTGATGAAGAATTCAAACACTAAAATTAAATTTGATGTATATGTAAAATTAATGTGCAATAGAGAGTTTCTATTATGAAGAAAAGCTACTTATTCAAACAGTTGCTCTGTTAGTCTATAAATTAAAAATTACTAGTACAAATCAAAGTGTACATTACATTTCTAAACAATAATTTAAGTAATAAGAGATAAAAAAGATAAAAAATTGGTATTATTTTTTCTTCCGCAATCTATAAATTTTATTAATATTGTTATTTTAATTCATACTTTAATAAATGTCATATTACTTTAAATTTATAGGATTTTCACAACATTGCGCATTAAATCTGACGGAACTCCGCCTAAGCCGTCATAATTTTTCGATAACTTGAGGTGACGACTTATCGAGGTTTCACTGTAGATGGAATAGAAAAATTGATCAAAAAATGGAAAAGAGATCATAAAAAATTGTTGGAAGTGAATTACAATTAGAAAATAATGATACAACCGAACCTACGTGTCATGACTGAGTGTGCGAAAGGGCATTTTTGGTAAAAAAAAAAATTTAACTTTCATGTACAGTCAAACGTCGTTAATGAGTCATTCTTGGGAGAGCAAAAATATGACTTGATAAGCGGAGTGACTCGTTAAACGGAGTAAGCCATAGCTGTGCCAATTCCTGCATGAAGATAATTGGGACTTCCAAAAAGTGATCCGGTGACCAGGTGACGCACTAACGAGGTTTGACTGTAATAACAATTAATTCATACCTTTTTCCTGGGGGAGTCTGCAAATAGCAGAAAATTTGTTTTCAAAAAGAAAAAAAAACCTTTGATCAGAAATTGACTAAGGACTTTACCTTAATAGTCTTTCATTAGCGATCACGACAATAGTGATCTCCATGATGAAAGAGATGTAGGCCCTTAAATGAATAATTTTGAGTCTGGCGCTCTACATCACAGTTCACGGTCACGGTCTTACGCATACACAAAAAAAAACAAAAAACACATACTCTCTTGTCTTTATCTTCACACGTAGTCCCCGAGGCTACAATTTGTAAGCCCGCAGATGGCCCATAAAGGCCAGGCCCGGGAAGATAACTTTTATTCCGGTCTGGTCTGGTAGTTAGAGCATGATTTGGACGAGACGAGAGCGACATTTCTGACAATTTTGTTCTCGTAGAAAAATAATTTCCCATTAACTTAACACTGCATGCATGAGTCCGAAAAAATCACTGTCAAAAATCAAATACTTCTTCTAAAAATTTGAAATAAATGTCATGGTAATGGTGGATATTTGAGACATCTGATCCAAAAAACTAATGATGTTTTGAGGAAAATTACTCCAGTAAACAAATCGTCAATAAACAGTAGTTTCAAATTGCTTTAGCATTAGAAGATGTCACGCGATGAATCTGATGACGTCACTCAAACCTTGAAAACGAAAATTAAAATTTAGGTTTTACGGCCCACCTAATCAATGACGTCATTTATCTCTTCAATGATTCGTTCTTCGTTTCTTCGCCCCTCCCATCATTGATGACGTTGCACGTTCTGCGTCTCTCATTCGTTTGATGATGACGTCATAGTCCTTACGATAAAGCTCAAGACTCAATGCTACCCTTTTGAATCGGGTATCACTTCATTGATTTGAAAACGTGTGGCGGGCCACATAATCAAGTGATCTCTGAAGATGCTGTAGATCGCTCAGTGATCTGTAAATATTCCGCGAGTGAGTTAAGTGATCTAGCGATGTGCCTCGGGGATTTATAAATACGCGGCAAGTTACTTTACTGATCTGGGAAGTGGGCGAGAAATATTTTAGTCTGGGATTGTGCTACGATTACTCAAGTCATCTAAAAATATGCTGCTCCGCCTGAGTGATCTAGAACTGTGCGTGGGATCTTCAAATAGGTCACCTAAGTGATCTGAGAATGTGCCGTGAATGGTCACTTGAATGATCTGAAGCTGTGCCGCGAATCACTAAAGTGATTTTTAAATGTGACGTAGGTTGCTTGAGTGATCTCTTACTGTGCTGCGGTCACTTGAGAAATCTTTAACTGTACAGCGGGTTGACTAAAGTGGTCATGGAATGTGTTGTAGGCCACTTAAGTGATGTGGAAATGCATTGCAAGTATCCGTGAAGAGATCCCGAGATTTCGCCTCCGACATTTCACCCACGAAAATTTCGCACCTGAAATCTCGTCTGGAGTGACCGTATGAGTGAGCGACTGTCTGAATGACCTTTTAAGTGGAGAGAGTGGCGAAATCATTTTTGCTGCTCCTCACAAAAATCGTAGTTACGACCCTGGATGAAATGGTCATTAACGATAAATACTTGAGCTACCCCGCGGCAAACCAACAGTTCACTTAAATGGCACGTAGTTCAGTTGGATTTGAACCTTCGGAGGTTAACAGAGAATGGGCCGTATCCAGTAACGAACATAATCAGTTCTCTGCACCACTTGCTGTTCCACCACCACTATTGATTGAAGATCATCACTAATATCAAACATCACCACTACTGAAGCCACCACAAGCATATTTATTGGAGAGCAAGCATCACGATGGGGGAGAGGAGTCATCTTTCCATTCGAGAGATGATTATATAATAAAATCACCGGAATGCACAAAAAAAATAAATAAAGACCATCAAACATAAAAACTATGAAAAATAACAACCTGTGTATAAATAAATCTATAAAAAAAATCACCGGATGCTATAATGGCCATAAGCTATACGGGTTGAGATTGAGAACAAAAGACGTCATAAACTTATTGTTGGGGTTTGTTACAATCCACCGAATAGGGATCAAAACTACATCGCCAAATTACATGATGAAATTTCCTACATTGGTAAGAGGGTTCTCATACTAGGGGATTTCAATTACCCAGGTATTGATTGAGAGAACCGTTCATCTAGAGATCAGTATGAAAGAGACTTTCTTAAGTTGGTGCTCGAAAATTTTTTGTATCAGCATGTATCAGAAGCCACTAGGGGTACCGCTATTTTGGATTTAGTTCTGAGGATCTAGTTGAACATGTTTCGGTGGGGGAAGAGTTTTCTTCTAGTGATCATCGTATAGTCAGATTTCACTGTAAGTTTTCTTCGGGTAAGGTTGATAACAAAAGACTGGTTCCTTGTTTTCGGAGAACTAACTTTGATGTTTTGAGAGGAAGGTTAGCGGAAGTTTTCAAAGACCGGTTGGAATCAGTTGGGGTGGTAAATCAATGGGTAGAATTTAGTACGAAGCTGTCCTCAGTTTTGCACGACGTCATACCCTTTGTTCGAAAAAAGCGTGTTTGTACATCGCACCCTCTATGGTTCACGGATAGCGTGCAGAACCTTTATATTGAAAAGAAAACAGCATTCAGAGAGTAGAAAAGTGGACGAGGTGACCTATCATTGTTTACTGATAAAAGAAGGCTGTTGAAGAAAGCGATAAGGGATAGTAAAAAGTAAGTTGAATCTAGGTTGGCAGATAACATTGGCTCTGATCCAAAATCATTTTTTCGATGTGTCAATAATGGATGTAAGGGGACGGTTGGCCCCCCTCTCGATAGGAGGCTCTACGTCAGAGAGTAGGCAATGTAGGCATGTGTAATGCTTTCAATGACTTTTTCGCGTCGGTTTTTAATGGAGATAATGATATTCGATATACGGGTGTTGCATGAGGTTATAAAACCCTCAACGATATTTAAGTAGAAGACGTGCAGGTCCTAAATATTCTAAGAAATGTATGAGCAAGCAAAGCACCAGTACCAGATGATATCTATCCCAGGGTCCTCAGAGAATGTGCTAATGAATTGTTGGGTCCAGTCACACAGATATACAGAAGTAGTGTTGCTTAGGGTATCGTCCCAAGGGATTGGAAACTTGCGAATGTTGTTCCGATATTTAAGAAGGGTAGTAGAGAAGCTGTGTCTAGTTATCGTCCAGTGAGTTTGACGAGCTCCCTCTCGGAAATTTTGGAAATTATCATCAAAAGACAGTTTGTGAAGTGGATAGACAAGAATTACGTATTGTCGGATAATCAGCATGGGTTCAGGAAGGGGAAGTCATGTTTAACTAACCTCCTTTGCTTCTATGATCACGTGACTAAGGCTGCGGGTAAGAGCAAAAATGTAGATGTTGTTTACCGTGATTTCCAGAAGGCATTCGATCGGGTCCAACATGGTAAGCTCTTGTAGCGTTTACACGAGATTGGAATTGGGGGCAACATGCTGAATTGGATAGAATCGTAGTTAAGAGATAGGTCGCAACGAGTTATGGTGAACGGGGAATTCTCTGGTTGGACAGACGTCACAAGTGGAGTTCCTCAAGGAAGTGTCCTTGGCCCCATACTTTTTTCACTTTTTATCGATAAACTCGATCAGGGTGTCAATGGGATTACTAAAAAATTCGCAGATTATGTGAAGTTAATGGGGTAATCGGGAATCAACGCAATAGGGAGTCGCTCCAGACCAGTCTAAACAGGATTGCAGCATGGGCAAATGAATGGAGCATGACGTTTAGCGTTGATAAGTGCATGGTCGCTCATTTTGGTTCGAACAACCCACGGTTCTCGTACGAGTTGAATGGTGTCACTATCCCGGATGCAACTAGGGTCACCGATTTGGGAATTCTCATTGACGAGCGACTTAGGTTTTCTGAACATTGTTCAGCGGTGGTCAAAAAATCGAATAGAATGCTTGCTCTCATTTTCAAAAAGGTCTCTTCGCGTTCTTCTAAAGTCATTCTTCCGCTTTTTCGAGGCTTAGTTCGTCCTGGACTGGAGTATGCTGTAATGTTTTGGAGACCATACCTACAGAGGGACATAGACTTGGTTGAAGGGGTGCAGAGAAGAGCTACGCGTGTCCTTATTGGCACACAGGGCTTGAGTTATGAAGAGAGAACTTCATTTTTTGAATATGTTTACATTGGATGAACACAGGTGTCGAGGAGATATGATCGAAGTGTTCAAAATTTTCAATGGGATGGATAGGATGGACCATGAACTTTTAGTACACCGCCAATCGACTGCTTTTACAACGGGGAAACCAGTATCGATTGGTGAGGGACAATGCAAGGCTATGGTGTCGCAGGGAATTTTTCTCTAATAGGGTTGTTAATAAATGGAATAGCTTACCCCCGGAGGTAGTAAATTGTAACACAATTGACACGTTTTAAAAAAAATACGATAAACATGTTGGGGTAAATCGAGAAGCTACCCATTCTTAGAATAAGACAACCATGAGTATTCTTATGGGCACTGTATAATATTTTATCATCTATCTATATATATAAAATTGATTTTCTGTGTGTCTATGTGTGTGTGTGTGTATGTTCTCTATACAAATCTACAATTTTAGATCGATCGTCGCCAAATTTTTCATATATACCAAATGGGACACGACTTGAACGATAGGCTACTTTAAAATTTCGTCAGCCCAAGGCAAATGCCCCCAAATGGGCAAAAAACTGTCCGGCAACAATGGTTTTTGGGCCTCAACAATCATTTTCCGAACGAATGTATAATAGTTTATGCCTTTATAATGGTTTGCCACATTTTCAATATACTCTCAGTAATGAGGCTTTTTGAATAGACGTCATAATCATCATCAGCATCGCTTTGAGAGTCAGGAAAAGGGTGATCCTCATAGAAATCAGTGCTAAAATTGTCGATTTTACTGTAGAAATGCGGAAATTAGTGGGAATTTCCGCCCCATCAATAATTTTAGAAATTGTATTGAATTCTCGATTTTTGAAATATTCAGTTCGCTTAGAGATATACGAAGCCTAGGAGATTAAATATGAAGTAATTAGCCAAACCTATACTTTTGAGTTGGATATTCGAGCAATATCATTGATTTCATTTATATCTTCTCAAGTATGAAAATGAATGTCTCCATATTGTCTCTTTTGATATTTATTTGCATAAATTCATGTGGGTTAGGATATTTTAAAATTAGTTATGAGCCCGTGAAAAGTGCATCGAAAAAATTCCACAGCTTTAACTAAGGATTTTTGGAAGCTGGAACAGACAGATGGATAACTTGAAGTTCAGGGGGAGGGGGGGGGATCGAAATACCTAGCACCCCTTAAAAAAAGAAAAATATATATTCATTTCTACGTTTCTGTGTAAATCTAGATTTGTTTATTTCATGAATCGCGCAGGTCGCCATGTTGGTTAACTTGGGCACGGTTTGTATGTCCCTCAAGAAAAAGAGAGGGAGATATCACGTGATCCAAAAAAGCCTCATTGAAGAAAACCCGGGCAGCGCCGGGTATTATAGCTAGTCTATATATATAAAATTGATTTTCTGTGTGTCTGTGTGTATGTGTGTGTATGTTCTCTATACAAATCTACAATTTTAGATCGATCGTCGCCAAATTTTGCATATATACCAAATGGGACCCGACTTGAACGATAGGCTACTTGGCTACTTTAAAATTTCGTCAGACCAGGGCAAATGCCCCAAATGGGCAAAAAACTGTCCGGCAACAATGGTTTTTGGGCCTCAACAATCACTTTCCGAACGTTTACCTTGGTTACCGTGGTTCCCTAGCGATGAGTTTCAGACGTGTTTATGTCTTTACAATGGTTTGTCACTTCTTTAATGCTGCCAGTTATGTATAATAGTTTATGCCTTTATAATGGTTTGCCACATTTTCAATATACTCTCAGTAATGAGGTTTTTTGAATAGACGTCGTAATCATCATGAGCATCGCTTTGAGGATCAGGAAAAGGGTGATCCTCATAGAAATCAGTGTTAAAATTGCCGATTTTACTGTAGAAATGCTGAAATTTAGTGGGGGTTTTCTGTCACATCAATAATTTTAAAAATTGTATTGAATTCTCAATTTTTGAAATATTGAGTTCGCTTAGAGATACGAAGCCCAGAAAATTCAATACGAAGTGATTAGACGGACCCTACTTTGAGTTGGACATTCATGCAATAACATTGATTTCAACTTTTTATTTACATCTTCTCAAGCATGAAAATTAATGTCTCCGTATTGTTTTTTGATATTTATTTGCATAAATTCATATAGTTTAGGATGTTTTTAAAATTAATTATGGACCCATAAAGTACATCGAAAAAATTCCACAGCTTTAATTAAGCATTTCTGGAAGCTGAAACAGTCAGATGGATAACTTGAAGTTCAGGGGGAGGGAATCGAAATACCTAGCGTCCATCAAAA
This sequence comes from Pholcus phalangioides, assembly GCF_987345545.1. Taxonomy (NCBI): domain Eukaryota; kingdom Metazoa; phylum Arthropoda; class Arachnida; order Araneae; family Pholcidae; genus Pholcus; species Pholcus phalangioides. The sequence continues at coordinate 9,732,591 of NW_028301617.1, read as the reverse complement.
AAAAAAAGGGGGGGGGGAACTCTTCATTTCCACGTTTCTTTAAATCTAGATTTGGTTATTTCATGAGTCGCGCAGGAAGTCGCCATATTGGTTAACTTTAGACACGGTTTGCATGTCCCTCAAACAAAGAGGGAGATATCACGTGTTTCTAACAGCCCCATTGAAGAAAACCCGGGCAATGCCGGGTATTATAGCTAGTGAATATATATTGTTTATAATTTTTGTTAATTGCATTTTTAATTGGGTTGCTGTATTTTTGAAATATATGACATCAATATTTTTATGGACATCTTTTTCTCAGCCACCTCGGTGGGCATTATGTCTGTCGTGGCGTTGTATTTGTATTTGTATAAGCTAAAGTGCTTGTGCCATCGTCTAAAACAGTGATTCCCAACGGGGGCGTAACGCCTCCTGGTGGGCGATGGAATGTTCCAGGGGGGCGGTAGAAGCTACGGGTATAACATAGGATCCTATGGGTTAGATTGCGTTGGGGGGCGATGGGAGAAAAAAATTTCTGAAGAAGGGGGCGATGGGACAAAAAAGGTTGGAAACCTATGGTCTAAAATGTACCTTTTATTGTCATGTGCGAACAAATTGATTTTTCGCTGTCGAATTGTTTGCAACACATGCGACCGGGATCGAATTTTAGACATGTCGTGCCTCATGAAAGAATTATTGCGCAGACAATTCAGATAATCCGCATGTCTGATTTCTTTACTCACAACCTAACCCTCGACACCCTTCGCAGTCTTTCTCACAGTCACCGGTAATAAAACTATACATCTTTGGACGCAGTCCCACATATTCGATCACCGGTTTCCCAGCCGTCTCATCCTTCATCACCGCGATGACCGTTTTGTTTGTCCCACTGTATAATTTATGGTTATTGGCATAATTTGATGTATCGAACGTGTGTGAGTCCCTCAGCATATCTTCATAAATATCCTTCTGTGAAGATTTCATAACATAGTGAATCTGTGTCACTGAACAATAAGGTCGCGTCTTTTCCATAATTTTTGGTGACGTAATGGTAATGGAAATCCACCATGAGATGTTTGGAAAGATCAAGTATGGTTACACCGGTATAGATGGGGCGATCTAGTTTTATTTTGATTTTCATTTTTATAACCTCCAGATCTTCATTGATGATCTTAAATCTTTCAAACGCTGGGGATGTGATTAACTTTTCGCGCTTTTCTCTTTGTTCACCAAGCAGATGTCATAATGTTTCCAGAGATTCTCCAGCGACTTCCCATACACTGCATTGTTCATCAAATTTTAAAAGGCTTTTCAAAGTCACCGGTGGCTCCCTTTTTTTCCTCGGTGTTGAATGGAATGTACGGGCAGAGCCATGGTCGCTGAGAGAACTCAAGAACACGATATATGGTTTTGACTCGCATCCCAACATTATATATAATTGAAGATTTCTGTAATGGATGACGTACGCGACCTTATCATTCAAATTTGGAGCTACTTAGAAAGTATGGGCACTCATAGGCCCACCAGTTTTCTTCATATACTCTGAGTACATATCACCACTAGATGGGACTACCTCAACGTGAATTAGAAATTGCGCGCCATCTACCGTTAGTTATTTCATGCAAAGAATCAGAATTATCAAATTTATTCAAATTATTTTTGGAAATGAGCCATTTATTAAGATTTGTGGCATATTTGAATATTGTTTATATAATTTTAGTCTAATTTTATCACTATATTAATAAAGTTCAACAGTACAATAAGTTTATTTTTTATAGTACTTTTATTTGATAAATTTTTGTACTTTTCCCATTGCGTTGTGTATAGTGACCACGAGCGGATAGTATAGCGTTGCGGTCCGCTCTAGTACGTAATCTGTCATGGTACCGTAGAGACGTGAGAATATATTCATTACCGTTTCATTTTTCAAAGCAATTCCACAAATAACTAATTGGTTTATTTCACTATTATCGTACACATTATTTTAATTTTTCAGTCTAAAAATCATACAAGGGGAAAGACAAAGCTGCATTAGGAGTCCCTTTCAAGCGCCTTTGGGGAAAGATGAAAAAACCCTCCTCCGAGTTCCAGAACGAAGGCTTCCAGCCGCAATAATAGGATCCCTTATCGCACTGACAATCCTTCGTTTTGTTGCTAGACCCAAAGAAAGGGAAACATGTCTCTGGTCCTCCCTCCCCTCGAAACTAGTATTTTTTTTTCTTTTCGTATTTTTGAGTATCCGTCTTCATGAGACCCAAATAATACAGCAGGGGTTGGGAGCGTTTTTCCATACTCTCCGTGCTTTTTCCTCGAAAATATACTACTGCTTCAGGGTTCTCTGTTGACAACCAGATGGGAACTGCGTCCAAAGATGTATAGTTTTATTACCGGTGACTGTGAGAAAGACTGCGAAGGGTGTCGTCCGTTCGGTTGTCAGTAAAGAAATCAGACATGCGGATTATCTGAATTGTCTGCGCAATAATTCTTTCATGAGGCACGACATGTCTAAAATTCAATCCCGGTCGCATGTGTTGCAAACAATTAGACAACGAAAAATCAGTTTGTCGGCACATGACAATAAAAAGGAAAACCATATATGACTGAGAGGGTAAGTCGCAATGAATTTCTTAAAGATAAATTTTGAGTTCTTACCCTTTAAATAGCATTGAAATTAGCAGAAATTGATAAAAATAACATGAAGATATTTTCTTCCGAAATAAAATTAAAAAAATATATTTTTTGCACTGAAAAATAAATTTTTGATTGTCGAGGGGGAGACACGATCCCCCTATGCCCCTCTCCCGTTTACGTCTATGATCCTACCAATATGCGTTAGGAGACGGTGGGGTTGTTAGAAATGGACAAAATTTTGCTGACGTAGTACTTGAACGGGCCCTGAAAGGTTATTTTCTCAAATATTATCAATTTTTATTAAAAAGGCTGGCCCTAATTGATACTTGAAAATGATATTGGATTACAAGTATAAACTTGTGCTCAATTGTCTACCGAATTCAGCCCCTTTTTCTATAACATTAAAAAAAAAATAACGTAATATACTATTAATCCAAAATAAAAAAGTATTCCTTCATAATTTCTTAGAATTCCAGTTCATTGATATTTCACATTCATATCTTTTAGAAAAAAGCACAAGCCATATAGGTCCACGTAAATATTACGCATGTAATCATACGTGCAAAACACCTATGTTTTTGCAGAGGCAAAATTCAACGAGCTTAAGTCTTTTGCTCCAAAACTCAGTGTGAATGAAAAATTTCAAATCATTTTCCATGCAAGATAAAATGATACAATCTAAACATACGATGCATTTTATATATAAAACATCATCATTTAACTAATTCTAAATTAATTTGCAGAGTAATCACTGCATATGCCTTGCATGAAATCCTGTGTCCCCTTGAGGATATGAACTGTACTAAACGAAACAGTTAATTGCTCATTTTCTGGCTTTATAGTAAATAGAATAGAGAAAATAAGGTTATGGAGCACATTACAAACAAAATCAATGCTCAGGACTTTTATCTTTGGGAAAGAGCATCAATCATTCCAAGATGGTCTCTCTGGTATCAACGTAATATAATAGCAACAAACATAATGGCATCCGCTTGGTGAACAAAGAGAAAAGCGCCAGAAGTTAATCACATCCCCAGCGTTTGAAAGATTTAAGATCATCAATGAAGATCTGGTGGTTATAAAAATGAAGATCAAAATAAAACTAGATCGTCCCATCTGTACCGGTGAAACCATACTTGATCTTTCCAAACATCTCATGGTGGGTTTCCATTAATATTACGTCACCAAAAAGTATGGAAAAGGCGCGGCCTTATTGTTCAGTGACACAGATTCACTATGTTATGAAATCTTCACAGAAGGATATTTATGAAGATATGCTGAGGAACTCACACATGTTCGATACATCAAATTATGTCAATAACCATAAATTATACAGTGTGACAAACAAAAAGGGTCATCGCGGTGATGATGGATATTTGTGGGACTGCGTCCAAAGATGTCTGAGATGGCAGAGAACCCTGCTTTAGGGTTCTCTGTTGACAACCAGATGGGAACTGCGTCCAAAGATGTATAGTTTTATTACTGGTGACTGAGAAAGACTGCGAAGGGTTTCGTCCGTTCGGTTGTCAGTAAAGAAATCAGACATGCGGATTATCTGAATTTTCTGCGCAATAATTCTTTCATGCGGCACGACATGTCTAAAATTCAATCCCGGTCGCATGTGTTGCAAACAATTCAACAGCGAAAAATCAGTTTGTCGCGGCACATGACAATAAAAGGTACATTTTAGTCGATGGCAGAAGCACTTCAGCTTATGGCCATTATAGCATCCGGTGATTTTTTTTATAGTTTTATTTATACACAGGTTGTTATTTTTCATAGTTTTTATGTTTGATAGTCTTTATTTATTTTTTTGTGCATTCCGGTGATTTTATTACATAATCATCTATCGAATGCAAAGATGACTCCTATCCCCATCGTGACGCTCTTCAATAAATATGCTTGTGGTGGCTTCAGTAGTGGTGATATTAGTGATGATCTTCAATCAATGGTGGTGGTGGAACAGCAATTGGTGCAGAAAACTGATTATGTTCGTTACTGGATACGGCCCATTCTCTGTTAACCTGCGAAGGTTCAAATCCATCCCCAATGATCGCTGCAGCTGTGGTGAGAACTTGGCACAAAACTCCACTACGCCACATCTTGTCGACACACCAGAGCTCCCTCTCTCGGAAGCCATGGAAGCAACATGGATGACCGATGCCCTAAAAGGACAAGAGCCGACAAGAAAGCTGGTCAGATTTCTACAAGAAAACCCGGACAAACGTAATGTGAAAAAAATATTAAAATAAGGGAAAAAAATCAGACAGATTATCATTTTTAAATAATTTAATACGTAATTTGTTACAAAGCTGAAGTTTCGTAAGAAAGAGAAACCACCAAAGTGTTGAAGCTACCAAATACTACGGAGAGTCCAGTCAAATCACAATGGAGGCAGTTTGTTTATTTTCGTGCTCCGTTAAAAATTTTGTTTTAAAACGTGAATATTAGGTTATGGCAGGCAGTAAATGCGTAACTATTGTTTATTTAGTGTAGGAGTGGGGGTTCACATGTGTGGAGTTGTGTGGTGGTGTGATGTAGGAAAAAATTTGGATATCGTTAATGTCACACGTGCTATATCGGTGCAGTCGCGATCAACTGGCGACGGTTTCCATCTTCCGCTATCAATGACTGGAAATTTTCAGTGACAATCGGTGTAAATTTTTCATTTGATTTGTCGGTATGAAGATCATTCAAACATTCCAAGTAGTTCGAAGTGAATGGTATGATTACAAACTCCGGATATAAACTTCAGTGGTTTTCAAGCGGTGAAGGTGAACTACATTTAAGGACAGTCTGGACATGATAGGGGTGAGTGATTTTTGAAACTTGATAGCAGAGATCATTAACCAGAACATTTGCTATAATTCAACCTGTTAATCGTTGCCATAACTCTTATAAGTGGTGAGATATGATTTTGTAAAAAGAATCTAATGTTGTGTGTATGACTCGCCATTTTTGAACCAGGTGACAAGTTTTATTATACATGTAAATGATTTTTGGACTTTCCACTGCATTTTGTCATGTTTGGTGTTTGATGTCCTGAATTGTTTCTTTAACTGATTTTCTTTTGCCATGGTAAAAGTTTTTTGACGAACATTATACTATAATATTTTGTGAACGAATTTCATTTGGTGACCATTTAATCGGGTCACACATGTTTCTCATGCATTGGTGTTCATAATTCGTAGTGGTGTTAATAGTTTTGTGCTGAATTTTCATTTCTGAACATTTTGAACATTTTACTATAATTTTTTGTGAACGATTTTCATTTGGCGACCATTCAGTCGGGTCACATACATGTTTCTCATGTGTGGTTATTCGTTATAATTGGTAATGGTGTTAATAGTTTTGGACTGAATTTTCATTTTTGAACATTTTACTATAATTTTTGTGAACGGATTGATTTTGTGACCATTCAGTCAGGTCACGCATACGTTTCTCATGTGCTAATATTCTTCATAATTGGTAGTGCCGTTAATAGTTTTGTACTGACTATGGATAAGTCAAATAAGACACCTGTAGGGATCCCAGCTTTTGATTCAAACATGGACAAAAAAGATACCCTTGTGGGAACATCAAATCAACCAGACTGTACAGATCACCCATTCCATACGGACATGAACACGTCAAATCCAATACTAGATCTTGAGAGAAGCGAGCACAATGAACGGGATAAAAAGAAAAAAGACCAGAGAGATCATCCAATGAACAAGAAAGCCTCCAAAATTCACCAAGTCTTTAAAAATTTGGCCAGGTCTTTCAATGAAACCTTCAATATTAGCTCCCGTTTAGTAACATCGGAAAACTCAGATGTCTCAATCTCGTCGTCAAACTCATCGATTGGCTCCCTCTCATCTTCGTCGTCAACGTCAGAAGTGGTCTACAAACTGAATTCCTGCAACTCACAAACATTAATTTCGAATAAAGCAGAGCTGATAAAATGGAAACATAAAATGGGTATTTTCAACATACAGAAAACATCTTCATTTGTGCATAATGAACAACTAGAAAAGCAAGACTCGCTCAAGTTCAGCATAGAAGATTCAGAATGTCAGAGGAGAGTTTTTCGAGCAACTGATGCCTCTAATGAACCGATTACATTTACAAGTCAAGTAGCAGTGAAAATCCCATTGACAGAAAAGACACAAAACATAGATCTTGAAACAACGGAAACGAAAACTGAACCCTCAATGGTATTGAATAATAACACTCTACATGATCTACAGACTTCCTCTGTAGAAGAAATGGCGAGTAATTCCGGGGAACAGGAACAGGGCAGTGAATCAAAGACACTCCTCTCTGCTGATGATCTCAATTACAATGATTCCCAAAGTCAGTTGGGTGTTTCAAACACACCACCTTCTTGTCGGCGCAAACAGCTTGGTAAACTAAATACTGACATATCTTGTGACCCTGAATCTCACTCGAAAGAAACTTCTCTCTCACTAAATACATCGACGGTCCAACAACCCAATCACTTTCCTTCGAAAATAATGGACTCATCAGTTGAATCATGGGATGAAGGCAGTTATATGGATTCTCTACCAGAGGGAATTGATTACACCGGGAACGACAAGGAACTTCAGACAATGCTTGACTTTTTAGACTTCAAGAAAGAGAAACTTGATAAAAGCCACTTTCTCTTACAAGAGAAGTCAGCAGAAATACAGAACCTCACTTCACATAAAAATTCCGAAAGTTATAAGAGTGGAAAAAAAAAGAAAAGGTCTGGTAAACAAAACGTCAAGTCTCAAGTTAAGAAAAGGAGTGAGGAGAACAATGCTGCCAATATGAACATTTCCCAAGAAACAGAAAGTTTAAAAACCTCCAAGGGAAAAAAAGAGAACCTTGAGATAAGGGTGAAAAGACAAACTCAATATGAAGACAAACTTTGCTCTCAGATCAAGAATACCAAAAAACTCCTCGTCGGTTAGAAACACCCAACTCAGCTGAAAAACCTGTCAGACGAAGTTCATCAAGACTTAAGGAAAAAGACAAGAACCTTGCCATATCTAGGGGTCAAGAAGGTTCTGAGGATCTCCTCAAGCCCAGTTTGATAACAGAAATGCAATCCAGTGATAATTTGAGTAAAAATAATTCTGTAACCTTACCTTCTCAACAAGCATCATCTGAAGTCATATCCAAACTCAACGGTCAACAAGTATATGCACAAAAAACGATGGGTGCCACTACTTCAATCTCAAGTGATTTTTCAGCACATAAGACACTCCAACCAAATGTACACGTACTCCTGGAGGAGCTTCGGGAAATTTTGAACTCTTATGCAAGTGATAAAGCCAGAGGAAATGTAGGGTTCTGCATTCCCGCTAAACAACGCAAAAGAAGCAATAAAATAATTGATGCAATCAATATCTGGGCAGACAACATCCTCAAATCTACTAGGGACAACTTCTGCCAAACAGAAATTTCTTCTCCTCAGGAACAAACGCTCACTTCGACTACACCACATTGTTTTACTCAGTCGCACCAAGACCGTCTCTCAGCTCAACCACAGATCGAGAAACTTCTCCAACAGCAGATTAGCAATATGGGTGAGATGCGCAACAGAGCACCACAACAACCTCCAAAACCACAAATAGATGTCGCCAAAGAAACTCACAGAGAGGCTGGAGTCAACACCAACATTCCAGAAGTATCGCATGATCTGCCACAATCAGAGAAAGTTACATTATCTCCATCTGCAACCACATCAATTAACACTGCAACTAGTATTAAAGCTGTCAACACCTACATCTCTGGAGTTGGAACTCGGGCAAGACTTGAACAGTGGTTAAGTAATAATTACAACCTCCCTGCAGCGTCACTGGAAAAAACCAACTCTATGATAGATTCTATTGCGGAATGGATTGAGGAGACTGTAAAACAAGAACTCGGTGGTTTGACACAAACAGACTCCCCATCACCACAAGGGCAATGCCTTGAAAAACAACATGGAACTGCGAGAAAATCGGCAGAGAAGAATTTGCCCATTGTGACTAATTCTGAAAAAATCACACAGATATCAATTCCCATACCTTCCCCTCCTCAACAAAAGGACTCTGTAATATCAAATCACGTAGATGAATTGAATGACAGTTCATCTTCATATGTCATACTTGACGAGATCTCTTCCAATACGGAAAATCCTTACCAAGAAGTCAGCTACAGGAAGAAGCAGAGGAAAAACAAGAATCGGCAAATCTATTCAGTGCTGTTATACAAGAACAGATTGGCTCAACCACATCAAAGTAACAGTAACAACCAAATTATTATCAAAAAATTTGAGAAAAAAATTCACAGCATCAGACATATTAGAAATGGTACGGCAGTTGATTGTTACACTAAAGAAGACTGTAAAAACATCCAAAGATTTATACTCAACAACCGAAGCCTCCGGCAGTATATATATGTTGTGTGCCCAGGGACCGATGATTTTAAACAGCACCGACCTCAACCGCAAACATATGCAGGGGTTAAAACTTCAAATAACAAGAACTTTGGACGTACTTTCAATAATAAAACAACAGCAATGTATCAGAAAAATCCAAACCTCTTGGGTGATATTGTCTATGAATCCGAGGAACAGAATTATAAGAGAGAGGCCTCTTCGGCATTCAGATTTGGATCCGGCTTGGTTTTCTACAATCGTTGTCATCTTAAGAATCATAGTGAAATTCGAAGCAGTCGTACTACATATGCAGGAATCTCTTGTGCTAACCAGAGAAATCTAACCTCAAGAGCTTGTAATACCGTGCATAAGTATGTCGATATCAATGAATCTAAACTGACATTAAACGCTACCAAACGCTACCAAAAGGACATCAAGCAAGTTATGAATGACTTAGAAGAACAGTTAAAATACAGCAATCTACAGGAGCTCATTGCTACTGCTAGAATAGATGAACATAGAGGTCAAATCACTTTGATATGTACAGACTCGTCGGCTGCAAAGGTGATAAGTTCGGCAGTCGCGAACAATTTCAAGTTGAAGTTACACTTGAAAAATTGATAACAAGATAACACATCGTTTTCCTACACATATAAGTCAGGTAGCTTATTATATATAACTATTTTTATATTACATTTTTGATATACAATGCCTCAAGATAGCATCAAGGACGCAATAGCCAACTCCCGGATAACAGGTCAAAATAGCGGACGGGAAAAACACCCAAGATTATGTCGACAAGAGCAAATTCAATGCTCTTTAACGACACCATCTCCAATGGGCAATCTCAAATTACTACAAATAAATGTAGATCGAACTAGAGCGGCAATAAACTTGCTTGTAGATACAGCATTCAAGGATAAGATTGACATAATTGCCTTGCAGGAGCCAGGAATATCAGGGAAGCCACTGCGCGGATTTCCGAAAAGATGGAAAAGATGGATGTCCAGAAATGGGAAAGCGGCAATCCTGGTGCTCAATCCAGACATTCACCCTATGACATATCATACGAGCAACAACATCACGTCGATTAGAATCTCACAGCCTCAACATGATCTAATATTAGGTAGTGCGTACTCTTCACCAAAAGATTGTGTTGAGAATGTTCTTAAAGAAATGGACCAACTATTGAAACTGTCCACACAAGCGAACTTATTGTTGTGCGGCGACCTCAATAGTCATCACCCGCTCTGGGGAGACCATAGAACAGATACTAGAGGAAATAAGCTCATTGATTTTTCTAATAGGAACAATTTATATTTTCTCAACCATAGTAATTCTCCTCCCACCTTCGAGACGGATTATGGGAAAGGATGGCCGGATGTGACTATTACGAACTCGCATGCAACACTACTGAATACATCTTGGAAAGTGGACGAGAAAGTGACTCTCAGCGGACATAAATACATTTATATACAAACGAATGTGACTATTTGCCAAAAGCCACAGAGACGATATAAAATAACAGCGAGGAAGCTAAAGGTTTTTATCTTGAAAACAAAAAGCGTAATTGAAACAATACAATACAATTTGAGGAAATGTCAAGACAACAAAACCCTCCAACAAATATGCCAGGAACTAATGACATATATTACTAACATGTGTGAGCAGACATTTCCAAAAGTGAAACCTTCACCAATTCAAAACCTCGCATGGTGGAATGATGAACTAACGTTAGAAAGGAAACGTCTGCGAGCACTAAAGAGGAGGTGTGAAAGAGAAAATGATACAGACACTCGAATAAGGTTAAAGCAATTATATCGAAAAGAAATTGCATTATACAAAAAGAAAATCAACAGGGCAAAAAAAAGAAGGCTGGATGAGATTTTGTGAAAAAGCGACGGAGCCTTTTGGGAAAGCATACAAGACCGTCACAAATACAAGCTCATTTCTTCCCCAAACATTCCTCGTAAATCCTGATCATCCAACAACATCTTTGCAAGCTGCCCAAAACATTTTAGAAGAAATTTTCCCCAAAAATAATGGGGAAAATGAAAATACCGTAATGCAGTCAAGAAATAAGCAGAATACTGATACCAGAAACGATCCACCTTTCTCAATTCAAGAAATTAATAGAATAATTGATAAACTAAATGTGAAAAAAGCTCCCGGTCCTGATGGAATAACAAACGCATTGATTAAAAGTATACATGCTTTCCACGAGTTCTTTTTCCCGACTCTCTTCAATAAATGCCTCAGCTTCAATATTTTCCCTACAGCATTCAAGAAAGGGCAACTGATACTTTTTCTAAAACCAGGAAAAGATCCGAACAATATCAGTTCATACCGTCCAATAATTCTTCTAAACACAGTGGGCAAAATTCTTGAAAAGTTGCTGACACAAAGAATCAACTATTACATCGAGAAAACGAAGTGGATCAGCGATAAACAACATGGATTCAGAAAAGGGTTCTCGACGGAGACAGCACTATCAAAGATTCATGACAGCATACAAACATTTAAGAGCCAAAAACAAGATGTTGCCCTAATATCAATAGATATTAAGGGAGCTTTCAATAACATTTCACATAAAACAATAGTAAGGCAACTTCTCAACATCTCAATGCCGGACAATGTGAGAAGAACAATGATTGATGCAATCAGAGAAAGACAGATATCCCTTCTTACGGATGAAGGTGAGGCCACTATAATTCAAACAAAAGGGTGCCCTCAAGGTTCCTGTAGTGGGCCTATGATGTGGAACCTTGTCATAAATGATTTACTTACGAAAAACTGGCCAGAAAATATAAAGATTCAAGTGTATGCGGATGATATTGCTATGGTAATTGGTGATTCAACAATCCGCAAGGTCACCGAGCACGCAAAAACAGCAATGGTATTGTTGGATACATGGCTCACAAAAAATAAATTAGAAATCGAATTCTCCAAATCCAATTACTTATGGATTTCTCACAAAAAGGGAAGACCAACCATTAGACTGCGAAACAATCCAATAAGACACAATATGAACATCAGATATTTAGGAATAATGTTTGATAGAAACCTGACGTGGTTCAAACATGTGAATTATCTGATCACGAAAACACAGAAATGTTTACAAAATTTTAAAAGAATGGCTGGTCCTGCATGGGGCATTAATACGAAAATTAGAAATACGCTTTATAAAGTGGTCGCCATCCGCATTATAGCATATGGTGTTATCGCATGGTTCGGTGATCCCAAACAACAACTAAGAACAAAAGTAGACTCTCTTCAAAGAAAATTCCTGCTATTCATCACTGGAGCCTATTCCACAACACCAAACAGTGCGTTACAAGTATTAACTAACAATCCTCCTCTACATATACTTTTGGAAAACGAAGTACAGAAAGCAAATTTAAGGCTAAAGCGCGAAATTAATATAAACAATGTAACATATCTTCCTACAGATGTAGAGCATAAACATCCACCATGGACGTATCACCCGGTGAAAGATATTTTGCCAACACAGGTCTTGACCATAGATGTAGAAGAATCAACAAATCGAATTATTTTCACAGACGGTTCGAAGACCGTGGATGGCGTAGGGGCCGCCTACATCAGTATATACATGGGTGAAGTAACAGACAAATGGAACTGCCGATTGCTAAATAACAACACTGTATTTCAAGCAGAGTTATACGCAATCTGGATGGCGGTCAGTTATGCAAAAAATTGTGCAGAAAAATCAACTATAAAGACAGACAGCATGTCATGTATACAAGCAATACGAGACGTAGAATCCCCTTATAGCCTAGTGCATGACATTAGAAAAACACTAATGGACCACAGGAAGATTGCAATACGATGGGTGAAAGCTCATGTAGGCATTGAGGGGAATGAAATGGCGGATAAATTCGCAAAAGAGGCTACAAAACATCAACATGAAAACCATCTAATGAAATTACCGGCATCCTACATTAAAAATCTGCTCTTGCAAGAAGCGTCAGAGAAATGGCAACACCATTGGGAAATATGCACAACTGGAAGAAAAGTCTTCGACGTAATACCAAAAGTGGGTAAAATGAAAGAAGTCATGCCGAGAGAAATAGTAATGTTCCTCACAGAACACGGTCCATTCGGTGAATACATGCAAAGGTTCAAAATCAGCCAGACCAGTACGTGTAGATGCGGCCATCCGGGAAGCGTGATACCAGGCGCGGATCCAGGGTGATGTGTTGGGGGGGGCGATTTTTTGCAGTGAAGATGTCGATCGGTGAGACCCAACCTTGTGTCCGCAGGTGCCAAACGTACTTAAAATAAAAAAACTACTAAAAAAATTAATTAAAAATTAAAATTATTTAAAACTTTCAATTAATTTTCATTTAAAATTAATTGAACATAAAAATTAATTATGATTACATTTAATTAAAAATAAAAATTAATTAAAAATTGAGAGAAGGCAGTTAAAAATTAAATCTAAATTAAAATTTATATTAATAAAAATTATATTTTTTCAATGTGCAACATACTTATTTAAAAAATTGCTTGCAGCAACTGGTGTTACAATTAATGAATAAGCTGTTTTTGATAATAAATTTGAACGTTTATGCCGGCTACCCTCGCAAAAAATACCGTACGAAAAAAAAGTTTGAGGTGCAGACTGAATAATGTGTTATATTTATAAACATTGTAAGGAATTCTGACGCACATTACCAGCTAAAAATTTTTTTTTTATTAACAGTATCATGAGCAATTGCATAAATAAATAAAAACTTTGCAGATGAAAATAGAGCAGAATATGAAAAGCATATGAAGAATTATTATTTTTTAAATGTTCCTAGAATCCTACTTCTTCCTCCTTCGCTTGATAAAAATTAAAGCTCACAGTTAACCGGATAAAACAATGTGCACAAATTGCAGATTCGTCCGGATGTATTCGATAAATGTTTTTTTTTTCCAGCTTTTCAAGTCAAAGTAGATAGATACTTTCCGTTTAAATTTAATTTTTTTTTTATCCTTGTGAAAGTATTAAACGTTTCTCTTTGTGACGTTATGATAACAATTAGGCAAAATAATATGAATAAAATAAGGATCTCGGTCAACCAGAGGAAATAAATTCTAAGCTAACTCGGATACAAGAAACCTCGTTTAATAGAGACGATCCTTGAACATTTGAAGGAAAAAAATTATATAAAGATCTGACCATGGCCTCCACATCCTAGAGCGGGGCCCTTAGGCTAAAACATTTAGTGGGCCCCCAGACCAGACTTTTCACTGGCCCCTTTATGGTTAATTTATAGCTTAAAAAAACAAAAAAGATGAGAATCGTCCCCGGCCCTGTCAGCTCCACCCTTAGGAGCATGAACTTGACGCACAACAACAAAGTAGTTATCAAATAAATAGGTACTACGCACACACAATGACAGCCCCCTTACCCGTAACGGGTCGCACTGAACTTGTTGTGACCGCTCAAACTTTAAATTACTGCATGCTTTCAGATAAAAAGCTGAACCTATGCGGCGCAGCTTTTGTTCTCTCATATGTAAGGTCCGTGATAAGGCAGTTTCGGTTTCAGTTCAAAATAGGGTAGATGTTTTCCCTTTTCAGACTTTGAATGCCGGTGATGGGATCGGCCAAATGAGCTTTATTTACATCAGTAATTCCAGTTGAGCCCTCTGTGGTCTGTCTCGTTCGATAGAGAATTCTATCTATTTACCGGCAGATCCATATGGGGCCCTCAATTGGCTGTGCTTGTCTCGTACTAATTCATATCAGCTCAGTACTTCCCACTCGGCACTGGACCCGACCAAAGGGACTTTGTTTTCATCCGTGGGGTCCTTAAGGTGGTCCCTCTTGTTTCGCTCAATACCTTGTTTAGTATTTACTCATGATCTGCTTGGCGTATGCACTGAAACGGTTCGGAACCACTGCTGGAAACTCAAGCATCCAAAGCCGAGCTACGCTCACTACAGCAACTTTTCGTGTTCACGTATACGCTTCGAGGACTTGGCGATTGGTATAGGGAATATTAAGCAGTCTTCTTTCAGTTCTAAACAGTTAATTTGTCTTTCTGTGAACAATTTTATAGCACACCAAACTTGTATCCTCTCTTAAAATGCAAATAAGTACTACACGCAGTAAAACACCCATTTATGGCATGTCTGTATTTACAAATAATACCTTTAACTTCCTCATTTACCTCTTATAATTTTCAAACGAGACGACAAAATTAAAAAAAAATTACAAATTTCCAGCTTTGTATACCCGATTTAAGAAAATTTTTTGCGTCTGAAACCCATCTTTGTCTTCAAATAAAGTTTCCCATACTACTACGTATAGAGTCAGAGTTTCAATAATCTCTACATTAATCCGGTGTTTTTAGGCCGGTTTTCTCCGAGCATAGAAAAGGAAAACATAGTGCGCACATGTTTATGAGCAGAAGTTTGTTATTTAAATGGACTTTTTCAATCAATTTGCAGTAATTCGGCGATTTCGTTAACCCAGTACACAAGGGCGTAGCGAATGGGGGGGCTTGGGGGTCTGGTTCCCCCCCCCCCGAAATGTGAGAAAATGACCGAAAAAAGGGGAAAAAAAGGCCAAATCCATTGTTCTGTCACTTTGGTCCCCCCCCCCGAATGAAATTTCTGGCTACGCCCCTGCCAGTACACCCTGGTGTGATATGTGCCAGATTATCGAGAGTCTACTGTACTAATAATTTATATCTCTATTATACAAATACAAATACAAATACAACGCCACAACAGGCAAAATGCCCAACGAGGTGGCTGATAAAAAGATGCCCATAAAAATATGGTTGTCATATGTTTCAAAAATACAGCAACCCAATTAAAAATGCAATTAACACAAATTACAAACAATATATACACATGATAAAATATTATACAATGCCCATAAAGAATACTTATGGTTGTCTTATTCTAAGAATGGATAGCTTCTCGATTTACCCCAACATGTTTATCGTATTTCTTTTTAAACGTGTCAATTGTGTTACAATTTACTACCTCCGGGGGTAAGCTATTCCATTTATTAACAACCCTATTGGAGAAAAATTCCCTGCGACACCATAACCTTGCATTGTCCCTCACCAATCGATACTGGTGTCCCCTTGTAAAAGCAGTCGATTGGCGGTGTACTAAAAGTTCATGGTCCATCCTACAGTTCTAGAAAAATTCAATTCCATCAGCCTTTCAGTTTTTCCCCTCAATGTTTTTTTGCAACTGATTTTAACCATCCTCATGCCCCGCTACTGAAGACAATGTCCTATTCACAGGAGAACTAAGTGGGCTATAGCCCAGGGCGGCAAGTTCAGAAGATCGGCAAATTTGAGGATTGAGTAGCCAAGAAAATTGGCAAAATGGGAGAAGGGCGGTGAAATTTTTATAACCCTCAAATAAACCCACCTCTGTCCAGACAGCAAGTGACTGGGTCAGTGAGTGACCTAGAGAGTTTGCAAGCACGTGAATGAGCAAAAGCGTGACTTAGAGCGTGAGTAAGAATGTGAATGAACAAATGAGTGACATAAAGAGTGAGGGACCAGTTCAGTGGGGGACCAGTTCAGTGAGTGGCCTTGAGTCAGCCGTCAAAAGCGTATACTGGGCCCTAGGAAAAAATAATTTTTCTGAGCCCCTACCTGGCGAGATACGTTTAGTTTTAAAATTTTAAACCAGATGCCTCTCTGCATTTGAGGCCCCCGCCCGCGGGGAATGCGTTAAGACGGTATTGTCTAGAGCGCGTGCAAGTAACGGAACAATTACCAAAACCAGCGTCAAACACGTGTGTGACCAAAACAGGGTGCAAACACGTGTGTGACCAAAACAGGGTGCAAACACGTGTGTGACCAAAACAGGGTGCAAACACGTGTGTGACCAAAACAGGGTGCAAACATGTAAATGACTAAAAGGTCCGTCCCACGAGAGTTTGCTAGGGGACGCTGGGTAAGATAATTAAAGTTAATAAAAGTCTAAGTCTTTGTTGGACATAAACCGCAAAAACCACAGCCGGCGTGAAGTAAACCGTGCTTGTTCGGTCATTCACAAAGGAAGACGCTCGTTCCTCTGCCTTTGTATTGAAAGCCATAAAAATTATTGCTACCCGAGGCTACTGCGGATCCTGACAAAGACTTTTATTATCTTTAACTTTAATTATCTTACCCAGCGTCCCCTGACAAACTCTCGTGAGACGGACCTCTAAAAGAGTGACTTTAACACACGTGTACTTGCAGGAGTGGGAGGAGGGCTATAACATCGGAAAATTCGTTGATAAAGTAGTCAAGAAAATTAGACTAGAGTGGAAGAAGGGCGGTGAAATTTGTGTAGCTTACAGGCGGCAAAACCGTAAATGCGCTTCTGACTGAACATAAAAATTACTCTCGATCTCCTAACCTGAATCTCTGGTTCGGTTTCAAATAAACAACTCATAAAGGATGAAAACTTTAATTTGGAACCACCTTAGCACGAGTTTCAGAGAATTACTAATCAGAGAAACACAAATACACGAATTACTAAATGGTAAATCTTTCTTATTCGAATAGGACGTCAAAAATATGAAAATGTTTTTAAATATGAAAATATAGCATTGAAAAGTTATTGAAACAAGCATAGACTGTTTTCGATAACAAGAAATAATTGACGCATATTTCAATAAAATATGAGGGTACTAATTTGTCTGCATAATTAAGAAAAATTTCAGAGTAAAAAACTTCCTAATGAAATTCTAATATTGCGCGATTTAAAATAATAAATTTCTTATTCAATTTTGTGCAGACAATTGTTGTCAAAAACCTATTCAAAAACAGTTTTTTGCCACAGATACGTTAAATAGCAAAAGCTTACTTTCATGCAAATTGGAATGATTTTCATTAATATTTAATTATGATTATCAAGTGCACAATATTAATTTTCAGATTTTTTGTCTGAAATTTAAATTTCAGAGATTTAGAATTTTTGTGGTTAAATTTAATTCCCTCAGAACATCCGACACCACGCAATCAATTTTATATAGTGGATTCTACTTATAACATTCCTCAAGGCCGAAACTTGGGAAGAGGAGGTAGGTATGGTGCCCCGGGCGCTGGACCGGAGGGGGGGGGGGTGAATTTCAACCTTTTACCTGCCCTTTAACATTACAAGGGACACCAAGATGCTGACCAAGCATCTGGTTGCGGCACTGCTCTTAGAACCTTTTCTCGCTTAGTGCGATTCATTTTCGTGGTCCCATCTTCAACTAATGCTCAGACCACAAAGACGTTGCAAGGGGAAAAACGACTTTTATGGCGGTTTTTGGAAAAGCCTTATACGCGGGACGCGGGATCCACTTATAACGTTTAATCCAGGTACTTATTTCAAATTAAAAAGGCTTTAATTATTAGATGGGGCCGAGGCCTATATTTTCATAGATATTATAGAGAAGCTATGTGTGTGTGTGTTCAAATGCTCACCTTCTGCAGCAGGACTTTTGAGCTACGTTTTTGAGGGGGGGGCTTTGCTGAGATTTTTCATACTTTTAGGCCCCCCTATAGTGAATTTGTAGAGTGAAAATCAAAAATTATGAGAATCGTCCTGAGCCCTGTTAGCCTAACCCTGTGGGGAACTCCCCGTTAATGTCATTATCAGTGAATCCGTAAGCGAATGCAGCTTCATTCTCTGGGAAAACCCCAGATGTGCTACATAAGTAATAGAATTAATTTTCTTAGCACCCATTTATTTTAAAATTTTTACATACCGAAAACAGTTTTTTTTCGAAGATATGGCCATTTTTTGATCCACGTCAAGCTTGCGTGTTTCAGGACTGAATTGAAGAAAAAGACATAACAAGGGCTAGAAAACGATGATTCATCTCATTGGATGGCTTGTGCTTTATTGCGCGTTACCAAGAAAACTGAAGGGTGTACATTTTTTTGTCTCCCTACACGGGCCCTTAGGCGCTAGGGGGTATGTTGCAGCGAAAAGGCAGCGTGACGGCCGAATCGCATGGAATCCCTGTAGAACCTTGGTGGGAATACAATTGACCCTCCTCCGGCTATGACTTCTTTATTTTTTCGACCTTACCAGCAGAAGAAATCTCAAGGTGAAAATTTTTCGAGTGCACAAATTTTAGGGAAAGGAACTTTGAGGAAAAAAAAGGAAATTAATTCAAAAAATTAAGGATTGATAAAGAAAAAAAGTGAGGTAACTGGAGTTATGTTTGCTTGAAAGCTCTTGGGAGGGGCGATCGCCCCTTCACCTATTGTTTAAAGGCTCTTGGGGGGGGGCGATCGCCCCCATCGCCCCCCCCCCTGGATCCGCCACTGCGTGATACACTATGTGACACAGTGTGAGTACACAAAGGGATACCATTTACAGGCGCCACCGAACGGACGAGAGATCTTGTGGAAACGGAAAATTATTTTACAAAGATCTGCAACGAGGAAACTACAACAAGTCTTGGGCTATCTGATAAATTATAAAGAAACTATTTTGATAATAACTGGAAGTAGTGAACAATCCACTAGTGATTCGGAAGTGGAATCTGAAACGGATGCGGGTTCCATATAGAGGGGCGTACTTGGGCTCCTAAACCATATACCATGTATATACAATTTCATAGTATGATGGTGGTTTAGTAACCTTGTATATTAGTAGGAGCTCATTATGGCATTTGTTGTGAATATGTGACGTACATAGTAATGTTTATGTGTATCAACAATTATTATAAAAAGGGAAATTTATATTTTGTAATTAGCGTATATTATGTAAATATGTGTGGGTAATTCAAATGTGATCGCTGCCACCCAGCACTGTGAACAGGGGCTGTATTTGATTGTTCCCGCCGCACTTTTTAGTATGATAGTAATTTGTAACCTTGAATATATATTTGTATGAGTTCATGGTGATATTTGTACCCAATACTACCTTCATACAGTAATGTTTTTGTGCATTCCCAATGGTATAAAAAAGGGAAATTTTTGTAAAGTAAATAATATATGCATGTAATTCAAATGTGAATGCCCAGCACTGTCAACGGAGGCTCTGTTTGATTATTCCCGTTGCAGTGCAGGCTCTGTGTGAATTCTGTGTGTGTGTGTGTATATTGCATATTCTGCAATAGGTCAGGCAAAACTGCTCAGCACTGTGGACGGAGGCTTTGTTTTTTCGTTTCCCGTCACAGTCGAGGCGCGGTATATATGTAATTTGTATATATTGTGTATTGTGTATTTTGATCATTCTCAAAGCTCTCCCACTTCAACTTGCCAGCTTCTTCCTCTCCTTTCTTGCCCACAAGTCTTTTCCACATTTCTTTCGGAATCCCAGGCTGCGGTCTCCGGCCCTTATGTGCCACTGGGCGCACGTGCAATTTTTCTCCCTAGTCATTGGATTCAGTCACCCATTTTTGTCAAATGGCTTGAATGTTGCATTGGTTGATGGCTGTCTTCCTGGGGAGAACGACGCGAGTAATTCGAAACTTGCGAGCACGGGGCAAGGGGAGCCACCACTATAAATCTTTGCTTACTTTTCCGACACAACTCTGCCTCTTTTGAGGGAACGGAAGTAAGGTGCTTTGCATCAGTCCGAGGTTGTGAGCGGTTCTATCTATCTATCTATCTCTGGTATCAACGTAATATAATAGCAACAAACATAATGGCATCCGCTTGGTGAACAAAGAGAAAAGCGCCAAAAGTTAATCACATCCCCAGCGTTTGAAAGATTTAAGATCATCAATGAAGATCTGGTGGTTATAAAAATGAAGATCAAAATAAAACTAGATCGTCCCATCTGTACCGGTGTAACCATACTTGGTCTTTCCAAACATCTCATGGTGGGTTTCCATTAATATTACGTCACCAAAAAGTATGGAAAAGACGCGGCCTTATTGTTCAGTGACACAGATTCACTATGTTATGAAATCTTCACAGAAGGATATTTATGAAGATATGCTGAGGAACTCACACATGTTCGATACATCAAATTATGTCAATAACCATAAATTATACAGTGTGACAAACAAAAAGGGTCATCGCGGTGATGATGGATATTTGTGGGACTGCGTCCAAAGATGTCTGAGATGGCAGAGAACCCTGCTTTAGGGTTCTCTGTTGACAACCAGATGGGAACTGCGTCCAAAGATGTATAGTTTTATTACTGGTGACTGAGAAAAACTGCGAAGGGTGTCGTCCGTTCGGTTGTCAGTAAAGAAATCAGACATGCGGATTATCTGAATTGTCTGCGCAATAATTCTTTCTTGCGGCACGACATGTCTAAAATTTAATCCCAGTCGCATGTGTTGCAAACAATTCAACAGCGAAAAATCAGTTTGTCGCGGCACATGACAATAAAAGGTACATTTTAGTCGATGGCAGAAGCACTTCAGCTTATGGCCATTATAGCATCCGGTGATTTTTTTTATAGTTTTATTTATACACAGGTTGTTATTTTTCATAGTTTTTATGTTTGATAGTCTTTATTTATTTTTTTGTGCATTCCGGTGATTTTATTACATAATCATCTATCGAATGCAAAGATGACTCCTATCCCCATCGTGACGCTCTTCAATAAATATGCTTGTGGTGGCTTCAGTAGTGGTGATATTAGTGATGATCTTCAATCAATGGTGGTGGTGGAACAGCAATTGGTGCAGAAAACTGATTATGTTCGTTACTGGATACGGCCCATTCTCTGTTAACCTGCGAAGGTTCAAATCCATCCCCAATGATCGCTGCAGCTGTGGTGAGAACTTGGCACAAAACTCCACTACGCCACATCTTGTCGACACACCAGAGCTCCCTCTCTCGGAAGCCATGGAAGCAACATGGATGACCGATGCCCTAAAAGGACAAGAGCCGACAAGAAAGCTGGTCAGATTTCTACAAGAAAACCCGGACAAACGTAATGTGAAAAAAATATTAAAATAAGGGAAAAAAATCAGACAGATTATCATTTTTAAATAATTTAATACGTAATTTGTTACAAAGCTGAAGTTTCGTAAGAAAGAGAAACCACCAAAGTGTTGAAGCTACCAAATACTACAAATGTAAACAACAATTTTGCTACATAGCCACAGTTGTGCTCTAATTTTCCTCACCCCCAAAAACAAACCACTCAGGTGGGTTTCTAGACTTTAACATGAACATTTATTTTTGTTTATTGTGTGTTGTTCTGCAACCTACTTTTAAACAACATGAGTTCGTCCAAATATCATTTTTGAAAGAAAGTTCTTTCTAACTAACACTAAATTTTTCTAGAAATAAAATAATTGTTGGAGCATATTATTACCTTGATATCTTAGATAATGCCAGAGGAAAACCTATCTTAAAGCAGTTCTATGTTTGGTAATTCCAAATTATTTTCTACTGAAACTACAGATTCTGCTTTATAATCATTTGATCATTTTCGTCGCACCACGGTCATTTTCTGCACACGAGGGATAATTAGACCGGGACCTACAATTTATTGCCGATTCCGAACGGCAGGCTTGTTTTTTATACTCATCGAGAGGTTGGTGCGCTAACCCCTCGATGGGGGACTCCCTGCGGTAGAAACTTTTTGCTGCGGTCAAGTCGCCGTTTTTTGTTGTACCCCTGTGTCAGGAAAGTTTTTTGACAAGGACGAACCGGGTATCGAACTCGCGACACCTCTAAACATCTTTTGGTACTTTAGGCGATCATCTTACCGACCGGGCTACCGCGCCCTCTGCTTTACAAGCTCAAAAAAACCAAATAAAAGTAATAATAATCTTTCAGGTGGTTGTTAATTTTATTGTATGAAAAATATACACACCAAAATATAGTATCATATTTTAACATTTGTAAGGATAGACAAAAAATACATATTTTGCAGAAGAGGAAAACGTCTCTCTCAACTACCTCACTTACTTTCTTTCTTTCTGGGATAAACATTACTCACTTGGAATAAAGGGCCTTCAACTCACTCACAATAAAATGTGTGACAGTGTTTTGCAGATCACCGTTTATGACATCAAGAAATCGACGCGCACGATTTGAAACTCACAGGAATGAAAACACCACTCGAAACACTGGGACCGATCAGATACGTAATACTTGAAGCACTGGAACGAATCTAAAACACATCTGACCATACCCCAGTCGAGGATAGGGCCAGTAGGAATCTCATCAATCAATCCACGTCCACGTGCATCACTAATCAGATGACAAGGCATCAAGAGACCGCAGGAGAGTCATAGTAACTCCAGCTGTTTAAAACCGCACTCGATCACAGGCTCATCAGAAACATACAGCAACACGTCAATGACAACCACAACATAGAATAACCAGCATGTCTTTCCGACGAGAAAAACTGTTCTCAGATGCATTCAAACCTTCAGAAAGTTCCCTAAAAAATATTAAAAATAAATTAAGTGAAATCTCCAGGATTTGTTACAGATGTCAAAACATTGTTAAAGCAGATACAACACGCAGCAGGAAACATAACATCATATGCACTGTGCAGCAGTGTTTTTCAACGGGCCCCCATGGGCCCTGGGACAATTATTTACTATTATTACACAAAAAACACATTTAGTGCTGTGCAATTGTAATGTAATACTTTTTTTTATGTATAAATTATTAAAAAAAAACACGTTTTGGAATCACGGGGAGGTAACATGGAATTTTCCCTTCGCTACAGGAGTGTGTGTTGCGTGTTTTGATGTACATTAAGGGGTCCGCTGCATCAAAAAGTTTGGGAAACACTGCTGCACAGTACAAATACATACACTTTCAAAATGAACAAAGCATAAACGTATAAAATGTAGGCTAAGTGTTCTTTAAAAAAATTATTCAAACTTATTTTACTGTTCATTGATAAATGATTACACAAATGTGTATCAAAGAAATCTGCATGAATATAATACTTGAGTGGAACGTTTACAGGGTGTTTAATTGAAGCGTTGATCAAGTGCTCGTGAGCATGAAATCAGACATGAGCATTGAGCACCTTGGTGCTTCTGGGAGAAGACTGCTAATGCATAACATTTGCAAACCTGCTACACTACATTGCTTGGGCATTGTAATATATACAGTGGATCCCGCTTATACGGTTTTTAAAAAATCTGACATGGAAAAATATTGTAAGCTGGAAAACACTTTGAATGGGAAATCTTAATAAGAATTACTTGGTACTAAGCCGGAAAACATTGTAAGCGGGATCGGCTGTATACGGATAAATAGAAGAAAATAAATTTATCCAATATTGAATTCGAAGGAAAATTGCTTACTTTATTGTGACCTAAGACTCCTCGCTTGGCGAACAAATCGTTGATCATCAACTTGCCACATGCATCACTTGGGCATTGCAATATATTGCAGTATAAACAGAAAGAATAAAAACCTATTAGCCAATATTGAATTTGAAGAAAAATTACTTAACGTAATGAAATATACAGTAAAAAAAATTGATACACAATGCAAATATTGATACACAAGAAAACGATTACTTTTCTTAATATATCATTACACTTTAAATTCATGAAACCACTCATCTTATGAAATTCTATTTGCGTTATACTAACCATAGCCATAATTTTATTTCCATGTGCATTTTATTTGCATTATACTCTCATCATAGGCAAAAATTTGTATCATTCAACGCTTTTTCCGATGTTTTCAATAATACTTATTAGTTACTTTAGTACTTAAAGAAACGAGTGCCCGAGTAATTGGAGCAGAATGCAAAATAAATAAAAGTAGAAATTAATTCAAAACCCTGATTGCATTTTAGTACACTTCACACCAGTAATGCGAACGACAAAAAAATAATTATCATCATCGCAAGCTTAGTTAATTTTTATACCGTACTGAATAGTTAAATCGTGCAATTTCCATGCCAGAAATACGAACAGCTTTGCACGTGGTAACATGCGCAATTTGATTTACTTTATACAGACAAATATGTTAAATTAATAATAACAAAAAGGTGGTAGAAAATGTATTTAACACTCACCTGTATTTGGATGTTTCTCAGGAGCTAAAATTGGTAAAGATAAACATTATTCAGCTTGATTATTGGATCGAATATTCGAAGCATGCCTTCGAAAAAATGCCTTCCTCTCAGTTAAAGCAAGCAACAACATGAACGAGCAAGGAAAAAAGTAGGACCCAGTTGGTCACGTGACTTTTGAGTGCCATAACTCTCTCTTTCTCGTTAGCCTCGGCTAGAACTCCTTAATACACTTATATGAAGTGGCTAAGACGCCTTCATATACGTATTGTATCAAGGAGTTCTAGCCTCGGCTTGAGAGAGTATGACGTCAGCAGTTACCGCCTTGGCACTGCTGAGAACGGTGTCGTCGTCGGAAGATCACGTGACTCGGTGAAAACACACAATCCTTCGTTATTTTCTTATGGAATCCATAGGAGTACAAAACAATAAACGAAAGAAATAATTTCAGCATCGATGAGATAATTCCGAAATTAATGAAAGAGATAATTCCAACATTAATGAACGACAATTTGAGATTGATGAAAGTGGTAATTCAAAAATTAATGAAAGCGGTAATTCCAAAATTAATGTGAAAGCGGTAATTCCAAAGTTAAGGTAAAAGAAAATTCAAAAATTAATGAAAGAAATAATTTCAGCATTGATGAAAGTGATAATTTTAATTAATGAAAGCAGTAATTCCGGAATTAATGAGATATAATTTCAGAATCAATGAAAGAAATAATTACAGCATTAATTAAAAAATTAATTTCAGCGTTAATGAAAGAAATAAATCTAGAATTAATTTAATAAATTATTCTAGAAGTACTGAAAGAAATAATATAATTAATAAAGGATATAATTCCAGAATTAATAAAAGACATTTCCAGAGTTGGTGAAAAATTATTCCAGAATTAATGAAATAAATAATTTAATCTTTCTTCATCATGTAGATGAGTTCTCTATCCATTTTTTTCATCTTTAAAACCCAATGAGGCAAGGGCGTAGCCGGGGGGGGGGGGACTTGGGGGTCTGGTCCCCCCCCCCGAAATGTGAGAAAATGACCGAAAAAAGGGAAAAAGATGGCCAAATCCATTGTTCTGTCACTTTGGTCCCCCCCCCGAAATGAAAGTGGTCCCCCCCCCCCGAACGAAATTTCTGGCTACGCCCCTGCAATGAGGTTATCAGATTCGAAAACTGAGAAAGGAGAAAGCCTGCGCGAACCCTTAAACATCTCACTTTCCCCGATTTTCACAACAGATGGCGTCACTATAAGAAAACCCAAGAGACCGCACTGTACATTACGGTAGATCGAAAAATCGAAATGTGGATAAAAGAATCGGCTTGGGGTGAAAAAGTTGTCTTTTAAGCATACTAGCATGAATGCAAAATTTCTTCAACTTCAATTAATTTCTTCCGGTGCCCCAAGAACATTTGTGATGGAGTCCAGTCCAGTCACGGGAACTATCAACCTAGAAGATTTGTAAATATGGCAGCACGTGGCGCTGCTAATGCTAAAAGCGTATGGATGGTCGGCGGGAACGGCGAACTGAGATCCGGGTGATTGAATTCCAAACAAGTTATTTTTCCTGGTTGTCCACCGCTTACTTCGAGTTCACAGCTACGTATTGATTAAATATTTTTGTGTGTGAGATTTTCCACATGAACTTCAAGTTTTGGCGGGTTTAGTGTTGCCACAGAGAGAAGGTGGTAACGTATCTCTGGAACTAAATAAAGGATTTCAAAAATTCTTGTGTGGAAAAGGCTGCAGATTGTTCTCAACATTAAAAAGAGGGGTTATGACTACCTGTGTGCCGATTAGTGAATTTTTTATTCCCGAAAATAAGACGAATTTAACTTGAATTCCAGTAAAAATGTTGTTACATCGCTCAAACAACGATATATCGATATATGACAAAGAAATTGATGACGTGGAACCACACAGTGAACACTCCGTTGAGACAGACAGTGACCTGGTAGTTAGTGAAAATATATCACAGACTAAAAAGTGTAAGAAGAATAGGAAAATAAGGGAAATCGAATCCGATACACTGAACGAAAAGGATAGTGATGAAGACGATAGCCAAGAGAGGAAAACGTAATGATAGTGTGTTAAGCACAATGATGCATAATGCAATGACAATAGCTTCAAATGTAAAATGGAAGGGAAAGAAAGCAAAAAAGAGGGCGAAGTAAACACCAATAGAGACACTTCAAACAGAACAACAGAGAGGTCAAACTTTCAAGATATAAACTTCATAGTTGAGAAAACAAATAACAAGACCCCACCGAGTGCAGAGATAAGAAGGAGCACAAG
Source organism: Pholcus phalangioides (assembly GCF_987345545.1). Classification (NCBI taxonomy): domain Eukaryota; kingdom Metazoa; phylum Arthropoda; class Arachnida; order Araneae; family Pholcidae; genus Pholcus; species Pholcus phalangioides. The sequence goes on along the minus strand of NW_028301617.1, from coordinate 9,705,362 downwards.
ACTTCGACTGAGAAGACAGATGATGGAGTCCATAGAGTGTTCACCAACCATCTCTCCTAATAACCCTAAACTTGAACAATTTTAAGAGGGAAAGAACACAGACAGTTTGTAATGAACAACTACGACTCGGACGTTTTAGACTCTTCTATGACACAGATTCATCAGAAAATTCTAAAGATGCAGGAGAGGACACAGGAAAAGGAAAACTTGGGCGTCTGTGGACAGAGGTGGGAAAAAAAAGACCGAATACAAGATCAAGTCAAGGGTAACAAAAGTTCTAAAAGTGAAGAACACGAAGTGGACGTGGGCATAAGAAGACTGGGACGATTTTTACAGAGACAGCAACAAGAAATTATTTTCAAACTGGGAAAGAAAATATGGAAAAGGAAAAAATTAGAAAAAGTGCAGCAGTGCAGCGCCGAAGGAATAAAAGATGCTACAGAAGCAAGATCATCGCTGTATACGCAATCAAGAACAAGCAAGGATAATGAAAAAACGAAGAAAATCAAAAAAAAAAAAGAACTAAGCAGAAACAAAGGGAAGAGATTGCAGAAAAAGAAGATAGTAGAGCTAGACAATCACCTCTGCCAATGGTTGAAGCAAGTGGGGAGAATTCGTCAACAGAAGCATCTGAACAACTTACTTTAAGTGAGGAAGAAGAGGTTTCAACAAGGAACAAAATTACAAATATTCCAACGCTGCTTAGAAAGATGAGAACTATAGTGAATTCAAACACAACAAATAATAACAAGGGCGTAACAAAATTCAACATACCAAATGCCCCAAGAAAAAAAAGCGAACAGGATCCTGTTAAATACATTAGAGTGGTTTGGAAAAAATACCAATGTGAATTGAACATTCTCTAAGGGGCCGTTCAAGTATTACGTAAGCAAATTTTTAGCCATTTTTGACCCCCCCCCCCTCCCCCTTGTCAGCAAAATTTCGTCATAAGCTCTGCCCCTCTGAAACCTAACGCATATTGGTGGGATCAGAGACGTACACGGGGGGGGGGGGCATGGGGGCTCTTTCGTGCCCCCTTCCCACGATCAAAAATTTATTTTTTAATGTAAAAAAAAAAATAATTTTTTTTTAATTGAAATTTCGGAAGAAAATACCTTTATATGTTATTATAACCAATTTCTGTTAATTTCAATGTTATTTAAAGGGCTATGAACTCAAAATTTATCTTTAATAAATTCATTGCGACCCACCCTCTTAGCCATATGATGATAAATCACATAAAGTTCCTTGGCCCGCGGACCAAATATGGCCCTGGGGGTTACTTGATGCGGCCTGCCCTTTTCAAACCTAGTTTTGTAAAAATTAACTAAGCGGCACATTTACAGATCGCTTAAGTGTCCCGTGGTACAATTCCAGAACATTTAAGCGGCCCGTGGCATATTTTCAGATCACTTAAATGACCCGAGACTCAGTTCCAGAACACTTAAGCGATCCGTGACACATTTAGGGATCCCTTGATTGACATGTGACGTAGTTTTAGAGCACTTAACTGGCCCCCAGTGCAGATCTACATCACTCAAATTACCCGCGGCACATTCTCAGATTATTTAAGGGATGCATGGCTCAGTTTCAGAGCACTTAAGCGGCCCGGGCACATTTCCAGATCACTTGAATCTGCGAAACATTGAGATCACTACAGTGGCTCTGTAGGACACTTATCAATAAGGGGATGTTACTTCAGTTGTGTGCCCACAAACTATCAAAAGGTTTTTCTGGTTTTTGGCGCACCGAGTAAGATGGCATTAAAATTATTTCATATTTTCATAAAAGGTGGTTGATGACGTAAGCATTATCCAAAGCCCCCTTCCCCCTTGTCAACAAATAGGAAACCCTCTCCCCATCGATGCTGACGTTATACTTGAATGGCCCCTAATAGACTCCCTGGTCTTACCATGTTGTCAGAATAAGAGAACCACTTGAATCACAGGGAAAACGACACCACTAGATGACGAACCTCAACTTGAATCCAAAAATGGCGCGCCATCTATTGTGATTTATTTGCTGGGAAAAAATTAGAGTATCCTCATCTAAATAATTTCTCAGAAATAAGCCACTTATTAAATTGTAGTATATTTGAATATTATTTTATGTGCAATATTTGCTGATGACAAAGACAACTATAACAAAGCAACAAATATTTCATTTGATACTATTTGACAGTTTAATAAGTTTGTGTTTTATATGTAATAAAAACTTTTATCTCAAGTTAATATTTTTATTTCCTCAGCGACTAATATGTTCTAAGTGGTCACGTTTAGGACGTGACCGCGATATTGCACTCTTGGCAGGGAGCGTAATCACCGGTTTTCTAGCCACTCTAGTGCAAGAAGGTTCAGACCAGACGTCCTGGATTTCGGCTTATCAAAAAATCTATACTGCTTCATACACCATTATGCAAACTCCCCTCCCTATCGATGATGACGTCATACTTGAACGGCCCCTAAAGAAAAATACAATCACCAAAGAAGTAGATGATAAATTGAATGAAATGGTGCAAACAGATATAACAATGCAAGTAAATATTTCTGGAACGAATGAAAACCAAGTGGAGAACGAAATAGAAGATTCCCTACTCTACGAAACAATAATAGAAGAAATAAACTGTGAAGAAAGGGATATAATTCCAGCACACAGTGTTGAAAGAAAACAGATTGGAGAGACATCACCAAAAAGGGTAGCGTGGACTTCTCGAAATGAAGGATCATCGTGATTAATGAATGACAAACTTTCAAATTTAGAAAAATCAGAAAATTCGCAATTTTACTAATTTTCACCCCGTATCTGGTGCTGGTCGTCACTCTCGACAAGAAATTTTTAAAAATTTATCTTTCATAGAAATTGTGATTTTTTGTATCCGCAAAAAGCTCTAGAATGTTCAAACTTGATGTACATGCATTAAACATCTGGATTGGTTTTACTGCAACGTAAAAGATGTGACGACCATCCCTGGTCTCCACTACGTATCTTGCATAGCTGAGCATTTCGTGTATAAGTATAGAGATGAATAATGTCTCCCAATTATTATTATTGTCCGATTGTCATTGGAGGACTTGCAGCAAGAAGGACGTAGCTCAATTTTAACACTTTAAGTCCACTTAATTGTTTTAAAAATACAAGTTTACATGGTACCCTTTACTTCCGTCATAGAGATCCACGATTAACTCTTTGCAGCCTGGCGGTCCAGTGGTTAGGGAAACTAGCTTCTCACTGTGCAGGTCTGGGTTCGAATCCTGGTTCGGGCATGGATGTCTAATCTAACACTAACAAATTCCCTGGACGGATCATGCTAAACCCTTGGGAATACGTGAAGATCACGTTATTTAAAAAATAAGAGACAAATAGAATCCACTAAACCCTCTTTGGAAATGCCATATCGTTTTTAATTAAGTAGGCTTTCTTTCGATTTTCAGCAAGTTCAAGCCAAGGAGTGCACAGTTAAGTTTTCCATTGTGATATCATTCTTATAAAGTAATTGGGCTTATCAATGGCATTAACACAGGCGAGATAATTCGCCACTTCCGTTCAAAAGGTTCCATTTATTTAAAACTTAAGGACGGAGCAGAAACCCTTTTCCGCGCACCACCCTTCAAAAAAGTTGGAATTTCAACAAAAGTTGTAGGCTGTCTTGTTAGCTCTAAAGGAGTACGTAGGTATAATTTTTTGTAAAGATTGCACTTACCGTTTCATTCTGTGGGTCTGGTCTTGTGGTTTCTCTGTCAAGCACGCTTACACGTAGTGAGCAAAATTATGACTTTTTCCGCTTCAAAAAGTGTAAATTACCTAGATTTCGCTAGAAGGTAGCAAAAAATGAAATGCTAGCATTAGTTTGTCAAAATTGGTAAATTGCGCATTTATCACGGTTATTTCGTAAAAACGAAATATACGTATCTCTAAAAGAAAATTATAGTAATTGCAATAATTAATTATTTATCAACATATTATTATTTAAAACATATTTTATTAATTTTTGTAACAGTCAACTCAAAAGTGCCTAGCTAGTTATTTCCCGACCCTCGTGACGTCTTGCTCGTTGTAACCAATCACCTGCGCCAAAGAGTGTACAAATTGTAAATACGTGACCGGACACCGAATAAAATAATTTACATAACTCCGCGGACACGTACAATACGTAACAACCCACTACACAATAACGACGCGTGTTGTAGTCAGCTAAGTGGTGAAAAAGTTTTTATTACAGATAAAACACAAACTTATTGAACTGACAAACAATATCAGAGGTTTCTTATTTATCTTTGTCATCAGCAATTATTATACATATAAATACTATTTGAATGTACCACAAGTTTTAATACGTGCCTTATTTCCGAAAAATTATTTAAATGAAACTGACCATACTAATTTTTTTATCAAACAAATAACGATAGATGGCGAGTCATTTTGAAATTCGAGTTGAGATTTGCCATCTAGTGGTGTCATTTCTTATTATTCTGAACAATACTCTAAGACCATAATGTAATGGAATAGAATGTCTGTTTTTGTTTTTCTTTAATTTCGCTGTGTGCCTTCTGAATAACACATTTGTAATTGGCAGGTTTGGACAAACTTCCGCTGGAACTAGAGAAACTGCGAGACACCCGGGCTCTGTCGCAAGAACCAACGTAAGCCCCTGGGGCGGGGGGGGGGGACCAGGGCATCTCGGTAAAACCAAAATTATTTGATACGTCAAAGATTACATATAGTGTAAGGAAATCAAAAATTATATAAATCGAAGAATCAAATTAATCAAGTTAAAATCAAAGTGCAACGGGCACGCATAATAAATAATCATAGAAAGTTGTATAAAATCTTATCGCAAAAGGCGCAGTTAGGAATTGTATGACAGAAGGGCAGATCACCCCATTGGGCTCGGGTAGTTCAATACACTCAGTCTAAATCGCGTTTGATCACTGTTGAATATCTTTAAGATTTCTCCGGGACGTCATTAATTAGATTTGGGATTCATTCTGCTCCTCGTTGGCAAACAGTGCCACCAGTGCACTGTCAGGGTAAAGACGCGGCGATCTCCTTAACGGCGATGGAACTGAAAGGGAAAAATAGTCCCGTTTCATAAGATCTCTTCTTTCCCCTCCCTAACCTAAAGCATGAATAGCGCGTGACCATATTACACACGAATGTCCCGTATTTTTGTTGATATTCCTTGTGTTTTTGGTCGTTCTCATTGTTTCATAGACTTTTCTGTTTTATCTTTTCTTCAACGAAGCATATTTGAATCGGCAATCTATACTGAAATTATGAATGAAGATAATTTTCATCTTGTAAATTAAACTATGATAATTGCGTATAAATATTTTTCCAAACATATTTGTTATGTTCCCAGTTTTTCCCCACGTGAACTAAATTTCGATTTGCAATAAATTCTTCGTTACCGTCTAATTGATAATTTATGCGCAACAACTGGTGATTTTGTGGTCTTATGACCGCGTTGTTGGTGAAAATCGCCGTGATATATTCCGTATTCTACCATATTTAGGCTCCCGATTTCCCGTATTTTTCTAAATGAATATTCATTCAAGACACGATGGAATGAATTCTATTGAAACGTATCTATTGAAGAGAGTGACTTTTTTTTTACTGCGATTGATACCAGATTTTTACTTCTCTGTTCTTCTCGAATTTCAGCAAGAATTAGAAAATTGTGTGGCCCGAAGGCAGATATGGTAATTTAAAATTTTAACGGACCGAAAAATCCCTGAATTCTTATAATTGAAATAAGTGCAATGATGTCCTTATGATTTGAAATAGAAAATCATACATTTTCGTTCAAAGGGTAAGAAAATCTGAACGAGGAAATTATGGGAAATTGATATCCTCTTAACATGGGGCATAATAATAGACAAAACTGAAATTTACAACGAATATGCTAATTATTTCTGAAATTCGTGAAGGACAGAGAATTATCTATCTCTGTTACCTTAATCTAGATATATTTCAATAGAATTGATTCCATCGTGACTTGGGTGTATATTTTATAATTTATTAATGTAGTTGAATCCCGTTTTAACGAATACCGTTATAGCGAAAATTTCCTTTCAACGTACACCTTTCTAATCTCCCAGATAAATTCACATAGGAACAATGCAAAAACCTGTAAATTTCATTGCAACGAAGTGATTAAGTGATTAAGTGATTTCTCCGGTCTCTTCGAAACCCTCCTTCCAAATGCCATATCCATTTTAATTAAGTAGGCTTTTACAGAGGATTCAAACCAAGGATTTATAGGGAAAAATTTCCGTATTGAGATGCAATGTTATTACAAGAGGCTTTAACGGAGGCGAGATAACTCATAAACGTGCTTACTACTTGAAATATCTTATATATAAATGTGAAAGTATGTATGTATGTATGTATGTATGTATGTATGTATGTATGTATGTATGTATGCTCTTTATACAAATCTACAGTTTTAGACCGATCGTCGCCAGATTTTGCATATATACCAAACAGGACCGGGATTGAACCGTAGGCTACTTTAAAAGTTCGTCAGAGCTGGGCAAATGCCCGAAATGGACAAAAAACTGTCGGGCAACAATGGTTTTGGGGCCTCAACAATCACTTTCGGAACGTTTACTTTGGTTACCGTGGTTTCCAACAATGCGTTTCAGACGGGAATATATGCCTTTACAATGGTTTGTCACACCTTTAATTCTGTCATTATAACAGTTTATTCCTTTATAACGGTTTGTCACTTTTCCAATCCTCCCAGTAACTGAAGAAAACCCGGGAAGCGCCGGGTATTTCTGCTAGCCTATATACAGGGTGTTCTGTAAGTGATAATGCGGCCTTTATCTTATCAACCGCCCATTCGTATAGGTATAGTTTCAATTTAAAAAACTCTGGCACAAAGTTAACACTCTGGTACGAAGTTAAAAAGTTATCATTATCCACCAATATGCGAGTTCAACTGCAAAATGACTCAGCACATTTTCACATCAGTTTATCAAACTTGGCAATGGAAGAATTCCCGTAGACCCAAGCACTGGACTGATTATGTTCCCAAATGAATTCTGCCAGTTGTTAAACTCAGTTCAAGAACTTGCAGACAAAGTCTTCCCAAACATTCAACAAAATCACCGAAACCATGAGTGAGCGATTCTGGCACCGAAAAATGACAGTGTGAACAAGATCAACGAAAAAATCCTAAAAATTATTCCGGGAGACTCCACATCTTACAAATCGGTTGACACTGTCACAGACACAGCGCAGACGGTGCTGTATCTGTGGATATTCCGCTCTTTGGATATTCCGGGTGTGCCACCACACAACTTGACCCTCAAAGTCGGAGCACCTAAAATGATTTTAAGAAATTTGGAGACCCCGAGACTCTGTGATGGCACCTGACTCTGCGTGAAGAAATTGCACAATTACATCATTGAAGCAACGATTCTAACTGGATGTGACAAAGAAAAAGAAGTCTTCATTCCACGTATCCCAATTATCACTGAAGAAATGCCATTCACTTTCAAGCGATTACAGTTCCCGATTCGTTTAGCTTTTGCCATGACAATCAACAGAGCGCAAGATCAGTCGTTGTTAGCAGGGGCAGGTATCGACCTACTTGAGCCCTGTTTTTCACACGGACAGCTTTTCGTCGCCTGTTCGCGTGTTGGTAATCCTAAAAGTTTGTACATCTACACACCAGATGGACAAACAAAAGTATTGTGTATCCTCAAGCAATTGTCTGAAGTTTTTAATTAAAATATTAAAAATGAAAGTAATTTTTTCTTACTTAATGCAGAATTTTTTTTGATTAAGAAATAATTAATAAGCTATACATATATGCATTTTTTACGGGGCGGGCAACGTCGCCGGGTATCAGCTAGTCTTATATATAAATGTGAAAGTATGTATGTATGTATGTATGCTCTTTATACAAATCTACAGTTTTAGACCGATCGTCGCCAGATTTTGCATATATACCTAACAGGACCGGGATTGAACCGTAGGCTACTTTAAAAGTTCGTCAGAGCTGGGCAAATGCCCGAAATGGGCGAAAAACTGTGTGGCAACAATGGTTTTGGGGCCTCAACAATCACTTTCGGAACGTTTACTTTGGTTACCGTGGTTCCCAACAATGCGTTTCAGACGTGTATATATGCCTTTACAATGGTTTGTCACACCTTCAATTCTGCCATTATAACAGTTTATTCCTTTATAATGGTTTGTCACTTTTCCAATCCTCCCAGTAATTGAAGAAAATCCGGGAAGCGCCGGGTATTTTTGCTTGCCTGTATACAGGGTGTCCTGTAAGTGCTAATTCGGCCTTTATCGCCCATCGTAGAGATATAGTTTCAATTTAAAAAATGCTTAAAAGCCGTTTGAATAATATTCGCTGCACAAGCTGGACGTATGAC